>NW_024412395.1:31465721-31580882 GCF_014898765.1 Herpailurus yagouaroundi | reverse complement strand
CTTCTCCTTCTCCTTCTCCTTCTCCTTCTCCTTCTCCTTCTCCTTCTTCTCCTTCTCCTTCTCCTTCGTTTGCCTGCTCTTGCATGCAACTCCAACTTCCCCAAGACTGGCTGGTTTGCTCCATTAAGTAATTTGTGTATCCACCAGATAATAACATTGGCTTGATTCCTGCCAAATATCTCTCTCATATTTCAGTAATGAAAAATAGAAATATCTGATGGCTGGGTTTTGCTTAGACCAGCAATTCTCAGAGCATGGTGCTGGGACAATCATTACTGTCAATAATGCCCAAGAACTTGTCAGAAATATAAATTCACAGGCCTGGCCCCAGACTTAATGAATTAGAAACCTTGGGGGCCCTTCTGTTCTTTAAGAAGCCTTCCAGGTGATTCTGATGCTTGCTCAAGTTTGAGACCCACTGACTTAGACTAATGCCCCTGCCTCCCTTCCCAGGACATGGCCATTTTTTAAATTAATTAATTAATTAATTAATTAATTAATTTTTGAGGAGGGGATTGTTTTTATTTTTTATTTTTTATTATTTTTTTAATATGAAATTTATTGTCAAATTGATTTCCATACAACACCCAGTGCTCATCCCAACAAGTGCCCTCCTCAATACCAATCACCCCCCCCCCCCCCACTCCCCATCAACCCTCAGTTTGTTCTCAGTTTTTAAGAGTCTCTCATGTTTTGGCTCCCTCCCTCTCTAACCTCTTTTTTTTTTTTCCTTCCCCTCCCCCATGGTCTTCTGTTAAGTTTCTCAGGATCCACATAAGAGTGAAAACGTATGGTATCTGTCTTTCTCTGTATGACTTATTTCACTTAGCATAACACTCTCCAGTTCCATCCACGTTGCTACAAAAGGGGACATGGCCCTTTTATATCTCTACACTATGCAGGCAGCCAGCCCTCAACTTCCTTTTGTCCCTGAGGAAGAGGGGTGGGGGGATGGGGCGGCCATCCTTTTTTTGCTGATACTTCAGCCTTCTAGAAGCAGCTCAATTGCAAGGGCCTTAGGGATTCCTCACAGAGTGGAGGTCGAGTATCTACATAGTTATCATTTATTTATCTGTAAGTGGCACCTATTTCCTCAACAATTCATTTGTGAATTTGGAAAATTCGGAGATGTTTGAAGGTGAAAATTAAATTGGACTGTAATCTCAGTGTTGAATACTGCAAACCTGAATGTACTTTCTTTTAATCGTTGTTTTTAGAAAATTTTAAAAGCACATGTTAAAAAAGAAATTATTATAACAATAAACCACTACTCCAAATTCACAATGTAAGCATTTTGTCAGTTTTGCTTATTTTTAAAAATAAAACTCCATTACAGATAGAGCTAAATACTATCTCCCTCCCCCACCCGTCTCTCTTTTTAGTCCTATTTCTTTCCCTTCCATCTTAAAGGCAACCACCATCATAAATCTGGTCCTCATTCTTATAGGCTTTGCTTTTATATGTTTATTCCCTGTATATGTATATGTAAACAATATTTGGTATTGGTATATGTGTTTCAAAATTTTTATATAAATACTATTACACATATATATCATTCTGCAACTTGCTTTTTAAAATTCAACACTGTTTGAGAGTTATCTCAGTTGAGATACATAGATCTGTCCCTGTTTCAGACATGTAGATCCAATTTGTTAATTTTTAACATCTGAATGGTATTTTATCATATTATTATAGAACTATTTATTTATTGGTGTATCAATCATATTAATGTTAGGCTGTAGAGTCTGCACAGTCTCAATTTTTCAGACACTGCCAAGTTGCTCTCCAAAGTTGTACTGAATCCAAGTTTTTTTCATGTTCTAAACATGTCTTTTTCCTTTAAATATTGGATCATGACCACTTTGTACTTTATTTTCATCCTGAGCATTTTACTATGGCATTAAATATTTTTCCAAAATATTATTTTTAATTGCTGGATAGTATTTTTGGGGATACACACACACAGACACACACACACATATATAATTTATTCACTTCCCTCTTGTGAACATAGATTTTTTTCCTAGACTTTAGCAACTACAAATAAATCTGAGATAAATATTTCAGCCATTTTGGCATATTTACTGAGAATTCTTTGTTAAAATGGAATTGCATAATTTTAAGACCCTTGATAAATTTCTTAAAGTGACAAAAGGGTAGTTTTGGGAAAGCATTTCAGGCCATGGTTCTCAAACTTTTGAAACCCTCTTGTATGTCCTCTTTTGCTAAATATTAAAATCTTCTCTTTGCCCCTAAGATTCTGATAACTTTATTTCCTAAAGAGATTCATCATAAAATATTTAGTCATGCTTTGTTTTTATAGTTTATATCTAAAAACAATAGTGTCTCCTCTTTTCCAAATTTAACATTAAAAAAAAAAAAACTGCGTATCCACAACATTTTCCTTTCATCTCCCCCGAAGATTCCATTATGACCCACCTTATTTATATGGCTTGGTTTAAGCCCAATAGACACAGGTTAAAGCAGAAAAGATATTGTGATATGAAAGGGACCTACATCTCACCAACACTCAGGATCAGGGATAGATCTTACACTTAGGACATAATTCAAATTTATTCCACAAACAATTCTAGCAACAACAATATAAAATTCAAAAAGTGGTGTGTGTGTGGGGGGGTGGGTTGTGGGTGTGTGTATATTCTGAGATCTACCACAATTCTACAGACATTTTAATTTTTCTACTTCCTTTCAATATGCAAATTAGTTTGGGAATTGGCTTTTAGTGAAATGAATTTTAGTGGCTTGATTTACTTCTTTGCATTGGCTTCTTTTGATCATTCAGAATTCAAATTAGATGTTACCTCCTCAAAGAGACTATACTGTAAGCCATAGGTAATCTCTCAAACTTTGTCAATTCACTGGTACCTCTCATCATCCATTTGTTTATCATTTATTTGTTTGTTTATTGGCTTTCTCTCCCCATAGACTGTAAACTTCCTCACAGCAGGGACCATGTCTCTCTAGGTCCTTCCTATATTCCTAGTTTCTGGTATAGTGCCTGGTCTGCAGTAGGAGCTTAAATACTTCCTGAAGACTGCATATTCAGATCAGTCAACATAATTTTATATTCTGATTTTTACCATGTAGGCTTATAAAGATTTAGCAACACATGCATCTAAAATGAAAGGTTTTTTTTTAAGTTTATTTATTTATTTGAGAGAGACAGAGGCACTGTGAGTAGGGGAGGGGCAGAGAGAGAGAGAGAGAGAGAAAGAGAGAGAGAATCCCAAACAAGCTCTCAGCACAGAGCCCACTGTGGGGCTTGAACTCACAAAACTGTGAGATCATGACCTGAGCCAAAACCAAGAGTCAGACGCTTAACCGACTGAGCCACCCAGGTGCTCCTGAAAGAGAGGTTTTTAAAAGAAGCCAGTGGAAGCTAATGAGTGTGAATGTTGACAAAATATATAAAAGATGTTTTGCTCTAGATTTGTCCCTTATCTCATAATCTCTGATAATTTCTGTGTAGAAAGTATGATAGGGCTTCTAAGAAAATTAATAAAGTGACTTTATATTTTATTTGTAAAGTGCATCAGTTTTATTTATGAAGTGGTTTGTGTATACATTTTAATTGTATTAATAAAGAAACCATTAAAATAAATGAATCCAACAATTTAAAATTAAACTTATATTTCAGTAGGATGCTGATTAATACAATAGACCTTTTTTTCTTAATCTGCTTTACTGACATTCTTTTCAACCTAAGAATAAACTCACTAGTTTATGCAGTGTTAAATGTATATTTTAAAAGTTATACTCAAAGCACCATGAAGACTATCAGATTATGACATGAAAAGAAGTAAGTAGGTATTCCTCATAAATCTTTCTGAATAACATCAAATGTTATAAATTCTTCTCAATAATGTCACACAAACTTTACTAATGGTAAAATAATCAATTGATTTTTTGAGTCATGTGATATCATGAGTAAATTCTATTAAAATATTTAAAATGACATCACACATTGATCTTGTGCCTTGTGAGGTTACTTGTATATATAGTAGGATAGAATGAATATCAGATGAACTACTGATTTTTCAAGGTAAGACTATGTAAATTAGGTAAAATACCAGTATTTTATGATTATATAAGTCTAAATCATTTATTTTTATATGCTATGATTATAAACTTAGCCCTTGAAATGTTTAGAGTGAAATAAGAAATCTATTCCATTCCAACATTTGCAAGTGAATGTCTCATGTTCTCCAATGAGACCAAGTCTCCCGTAGAAGCTACCTTTACACTTATGTACATACCACAACAGATAGGATTGTATTAAACAATAACATCAGCATTAGAATTTTGGAGAGTAATGTCTGAGTGGCTACAACATTATTATCATTTGATTGGGTAATAAATGGATATACTCATAATCTTTCCATTATTATTAGTTAAATTATGCTTGTTAGAGCAACCCTAAATTACATTTCCCCTTTTCAATTATCTTTCACCCTCATATCAATTATTCAAACAGCTCCTTTACAGCACTTAGCCAGTCCTCCCATCCAACTTTCCCATCTGTTTCACCTTTCACCTATTTATTCAAGCTATGCATTTTTATTTATGAGCACACTTATCTTGCAGTTACATCTTTTTTCATTTTTAAAAAACTGCTTCATAGATTATTCCTATTTCCACTCTGGTTATTACTGCCATTTGGTTCTTAATTTCATTTTGCAGCCACTTCTTCTAAAACATACTTCTCAAATGCATCCTATGTAAGGCTCTATTGGGTTCTGCTACCGATTGGGCTCTACTTACTTCCCCAAACTACCCTCAGTGCATTTACATTTGTTTTATACAGCTGTGTAGAGTACCATAAGCACATCTTTCCTGCCCTGATTACCAAAGCTCTCTAGTTTGAATGTCTTTGCCCTTTTAATGCAGAAGAGTATAAAAATTCACAATCTGTATGTGAGGGATCATATTCACATAGGAAAGTTACATTTTTTCACAAACTTGGAAGGTACAGGGATAGGCTTCTCAGAGTGAGGCCAGTTCTCAGTCAAGATAACAATGGCCTATGCCCATTTATGGTTAGGAGAATTATTTGTACCAGGCCATTTCTTGCTGCCAACAATAGGCAACTTACACATACATCCTTGCCATAGAGAAGCCTTCAGAGAACTAAATGCTGAGTACAGATAGTAGACTGCAATTGGCCTCAAATACTCTGTAGCTTCTTTTACCAGAAGGTAGGATTTATTGTTCCACACTTTGAATCTGGGCTGGCCTTGTGACTTGCTTTGACCAATGGAATGTGATGGATATGCTACTATTCAAGTGCTGAGTCTAAAACTTGATAGGCCTTGCATCTTCCACTCTTGCTTCCTGGAATGCCATTGTCTCAGGACCAATCTGAGCCTGCCTGCTTGAGGATGAGAGTCCAGGTGGAGACAAAGAAGTCCAGCTGGTCCAGCCAGTCCAGCTGAGGGCCCAGTCATGTAAGTAAGTCTAGTCAAAACGATATGGAACAGGGATGAGCTGGCCCCACAGAGCCCAACCTAGACTGCAAACCCACAAAATCATGATTATTTTTCAAATACCCCCAAATTATACTGGAAACAACCTGAAAGTCTAAAATAGGGTTTTATGTAAATTAATTACTGCTTTTAGAAGCTATGTAGCTCTATACTTTATTAGCTTGTGATCTTGGACAAGTTTTAACATTTCTTTCCTTATAAAAGAGAGATTATAGCCCTACAGAATTGTTCTGTGGATTAAAGTTAAAAGTTTTAAACCAGTGCCTAGCATGTGGCAAATATGTGAGTTGTTGCTATTTATGCATAGCTATTAAAATCATGTTATGGAAAATTTAATAGCACTGGAAAAGATACATGATATTGTCAGGTGAAAAAAACATACTACAAAGTTGCATGTAGAATTATAAATCTTGAGGAGCCTGGCTGGCTCAGTCAGTTAAGTGTCTGACTTCAGCTCAGATCATGATCTCATGATTCATGGGTTCAAGCCCCACATCGGGCTCTGGGCTGAAAGCTCAGAGCCTGGAGCCTGCTTCAGATTCTATGTCTCCCTCTCTCTGTATCCCTCACCCACTTGTGCTCTGTCTCTCTCTCAAAAATAAACATGAAAAAAAATTAAAAAAAAAGAATCATAAATCTTCATTTACAAAAATGCTACTACATATGTAGATGCAGGAATACAGAAACACTGACCTCTCAGTGGTTGTCTCTGGGTAGCAGGAATATGAATGATTTTTATTTTCTTCATTGTTTTTCTGTATTTTCAAAGTTTTCCAGAATAAAAATCTATTGACTTTGCAATCAAGAAAAATATCATTTCCAAAAAACTAAATATTATGTCCATAGAACAGCCAATTAATGTTTTCCTAATCCTTAAAAGCACTAGGAATACTTTTTTATTGGAAACAGTCACAAGCTTTGTAGCTAGTATTATGATATTATTTCTTTTTCTGTTTTAGCCAAGTGAAAAAGATACAAAATACTGCATTAACCTGGATGCTCTAAATACTAGAAATGAAAATTAAGACTATCCCTTTGACTGGTTCTAAAATGCTTCAGAGTGTCACTCTTACTTTTCTGCTTGGAATACGTCTCCCATCCCTACATTCTTGTTCTTCATCAAACCAACTTCTGTTTATCTCAGTTTAAATGTCACTTTCTCAGAGAGGTCTTCCCTGGTTTCTCTAGTCATTAGGTTTTCCAACTCTAACTTGTGTTCCCCTTTAATTCTTCCTTATAATATCTAGTAATTCACATGTATTACTACACATAACTGAGCTTTCATTTCACCCTTGTCATTCTACCTGACTGCAAAGAAAGAGCAAATTGAGACAGTTAACTTCAAGTTAAAGCCTCCTTTTGTGCCTTTAAAAATATTTAAGGAAGTAGAAATTGAGGGTCTATATACATATGTAGAAAATGCTTACTATGCATTTTAAAAGCTCTCTTAAAAGCCAAAAAGTGCACAATCACCAGCTCATATTCTGTAAAAAAGAATTAGAGAACTGTTTTAAGTATAGTAATAGGTTACACCAGAACATCTATAAATTAATTGACAAAGTCACTATACTGCTGAGGGAAAAATTATCTATGATTTATTTCTGTATATTAGCCACCAGCAGAGTTTGCTATTTTTGCTTTTCTATAGAATAGTGAAGTTTCTCATAGAGGATATTTTTAAAAAATACTTGTCGGGGCGCCTGGGTGGCGCAGTCGGTTAAGCGTCCGACTTCAGCCAGGTCACGATCTCGCGGTCTGTGAGTTCGAGCCCCGTGTCAGGCTCTGGGCTGATGGCTCAGAGCCTGTTTCCGATTCTGTGTCTCCCTCTCTCTCTGCCCCTCCCCCGTTCATGCTCTCTCTCTGTCCCAAAAATAAATAAATGTTGAAAAAAAATTAAAAAAAAAATACTTGTCTACATTTACATAGTCTATTTTAGAGCAAATTTGAGGAGTAACTTTCACATTTTATCTGTACGTTCCTGGTATTTTGGCTACTCAAGGAACAGCTCAATATACATATAGGTCAAATCATTTTTGAGAAATGATGTACATCAATATTGGTTTTTCCCCAAACTGTACTAGGAATGAAACAATTACGAACTATACTCATTTGGGGTTGTATAACATTTAAATAACTAATATTTATATACTCTTTTAGTCTTTTATATACTCTTTTACTTACTTACTTATTCCTTACTATACTCTTCAATTCACCTGGCAACAGACGCCAAGTTCGTACTTGGAGTAATCAGTTCTGTAGAGAGGTAACGGTGACCCCTAGTAACCTTGAAAATAAGTTCACTCAAGGTGGAAACAGGAAGACATGTCAGCCATTGTAGAAACCTATCTAAAGACACTGTCTCTAAATATGTGTAAATATCTAGGAACACTCTGGTCCAATCAACACGTCCAATAAATGTAATTAAATGTAAAAGAGAAGTATAGTCTAATTAATTGTTCCATAAGGTCTCTAAAGAAGAGGAATATCGTCTGTACATGGATTCAAAAAATAAGAGTCCAAGATACACAATCTCTAAGTCCCATGAAATAAGCGACCTTTTACTGTGTTTATGTAGCTCACATATCACGAATAAAATGAGTAAGTAAGTAGTAATACCTGCAGATGTTCAATGGTGTCATATGAAAAGTATCTCAAGGAGACTCCATTTAGCATTTTACTGCTCACTGGAAAGCTGAGGGAGGCAGAGAAAATGTAGCAGCCGAAGAAAACTTATGCACACAGTACTCAAGTTGGAGTGGAAAGGAGTTTTAGTATCATAACACCAAGCATAGAGTATCTTAGAGAACATGCTGAAGAAAAGCAAAACCTATAGAAAATAACATCTCCTATTTAACAAAGAGTTAAGCAAAATATAAGACCAAGTTACAAACAGGAGGACTCTGGGCCAAGTCCTCTCTGCAGAAGTGTTTGGCATGTACACAGTTTGAGAATAATAATGAATTTTTGACAATATTTAAATGAAAGGATATTGTATGAACATTTGCATTTCCTGCTTTACCTGAGAGACTGGATGATGTGGTAATACTAGGTCAACATTCCTGCCTTGCAACAATTATCTGGAACGGAGCAGTGACTGCTCCTTCAGAAAGGACTTGGCTCTCCAGTTCAGTGCAGTGGCTTCCTGCTTCATTCCCACCAGCCTGGCCTCTGTAGGCACTTGGGTTTCCAATCTCTGGAATAGAAAGGACCTTGAGACAAGGCTTGAAAGACTCACTATAGTCCTTGACAAGGAGTACAATTTATTTGTTTCTTAATGACCACTTAACCTATAATTCGTAGTGTCTTCAAAAGGGTGGAGGATGAACTCTCAGTGGATCATCATACATTATTAGTTTGTGAAGGAGTTCTAGTAAGCTAGCTAAAACCAAGAGCAGATAGCGAATTTTCTTAATAAAATTGAGTTGACCCTGAAACTGTGGTGATTTTTGAGTTAGAGGAGGTAGAGGGTACACAGAATTCTCACCCAACTTCAATCTTCTATCTTCCATTCTTTCTTAGCCCCATCGTCAGTAACACCACAAATTAGCATTATCTCAAGAACTCATCTTGGGATCAAAGAATCATGGAACCAAATTGTACATTACCATTACTGAGTTATAAAATGCTGCTCTCCTCCCCCTCGCTTTTAATATTGTTTCCTTTCAGCCAATAAGGGAAAAGATTATTTATAAGGACTTTCGAAAGTGTACTTGAGACCTTGTTAACCCTTATCCTATTTTCTCTGAGACATCAAGGAGACACTGACAAGGTTCTTTCTCAGTCAGAGCAAAGTAATCCTTGGGACAGTGTAAACTCATTTGTTCCCTTTCCATAGCTAATGAACAACCTTCTGATTATTTGTTGGATTTCATAAGTGATTTGATATCATTAAGTTCATAACTTGGATATCAGGTACAAGTATTTCAGTCAATGAAAGCAAATAAACAAACAAATGGGTTATGTTTGGCTTATAAATTAATTTCTTGTAAATACAGATGATCTGCATCAAACCCTAGAGGCCCATCACCCTTGAGAGCAATGGAAAATAAATTTTTTGTTCTTTTCTTTTCTTTCTTTTTTAAAGTAATTTCTTTGCCCAATACAGGGCTTGAACTTGTGACTCTGAGATCAAGAGTTGCATGTCTACTGACTGAACCAGCCAGATGCTCCTCAACATTTTCTTTTAATTGGAAGAGTAAGGACCACATCCTGGACCAGCCAACTTGCTCTTTTTTTCTTTTTGGTTTAGGGCCAAAGCAGGACAGGGGGATGTGTAGGACAGGGTGTACAGCATGCTTGAGTATTGCTATTTCTCAGAAAGCAGCCAGGAGAGACAAAGGAGCAATTAAGGAATGTGGAACAAAGATAACATAACAATGTCTCTATAATCTTGATATATTAAAGGTACTCCAAGTATTAGACTTCGTGTTTTAAGCATTTACTAGCCATCCCCTACATGTGAAGCACAATAATGGATACTAAGAAACTGGACATAAAGAGAATACAAGCCCCATCTCAAGAAGCTATGCCTTGGAGGTGGAGGGTAGGGAGCTGTGCAATCCGGTAAACAGGTTAATTATAAAACTGACTGACACTGGCTACAATAGGGCTAAATATGTAGTGCTAAAGGAGTACAAAGAAAGAGCTAGTCTAGTTCTCAGGGATCAGAGAAAGGGGGATGCTGGATACATTTAAGGATGCAATGAAATTAGACAGACAAAGAAAGGTTAGTAGGAGACGTGAAATTTCACCTAATCCATGCAAATGATCTTAGTTTCAAAAGATTAATATTAAAGATTTTACTCTTCTGTCTGGTAATATCAATTCCAATATTGTACTTATTTTTAGCTGGTAAGCAAGCATAAAGGTCTCATTTTGTCAGACCTTTTAACCTTGAGATGGTATAAGGGATGAAGCATTAATGAATATTTTCCACAGGAAGATCTGGATGTCTGCCTCATGCCTGAAATAGAAAATGGTGACCTGACATCCAGATAAGCAAAGAAGAAATACTATCAAAAGACGATGATTCACTTCACTAAGAAAGTATTATTAGATGTGAATGCATTGGAAGCAGAAGCTAAAAGGAGCAAGATATGGATGAGGGAGTCTTAGCCTATAGATAGAGTAGTTCAAAACTGTTTGGAAGTATATCCATTAAAAAAAGAAGTTCCTAACTGATGAAAATAAGATGGTTATTGTTCTAAAGCTATTTTAGACAAATGTATAAATAATATTAGCTGACTTCCTACCATCTTCTGGGAACAGCACTGAGCATTTTATACATACATCTATTAACTAATTTAATACTTGTCACTGTCCTATAAATAAATAGTACTGTTTTTTTCTTTTCTAGAGTTAAGGAAATGGAGACAAGATAAATTAAATAACTTTACCTTCTCTTTTCCTCTCTGGTAATTTATATCCGCCTTTCCTATTTTATTGTTTTTCTCCTTAGTGTTTATCACTAACATACTGTATATACTATTTACCCTATATTTCCTCTGATAAAGAACATAAGCTCTGTGGGCACATGGACATATTAGTCATCATAACAGATAAAATTCCCTAGAATTTTTTGCTTTAGGTTCAATAGTTCCTTGAAGGCTGGCTGGATCACAACTTTCATTTCTCATAGCACAAAGTACAGAACCTTACACATGAGCATAATCAGTAGGCATATACGGAGCCCCTGTCACACTTAGCACTGCATGTGTCACTGTAAGATAGGGAAGGACAAAATACCATCAGTGTTCTCAGAGAACTTAACACCTAGACACAGAAATAGGTAGAAGCATGAGGCATACCTAGGGTGTTCCTCACCTACGTTGTACCTAGGGAAGCCTCATATTCAGATCCAATGTGAGTAATTACATTACTTCTCTTCTTCAATTACCTAACGATGTCTAAATTTTTTTTTTTCAACGTTTATTTATTTTTGGGACAGAGAGAGACAGAGCATGAACGGGGGAGGGGCAGAGAGAGAGGGAGACACAGAATCGGAAACAGGCTCCAGGCTCCGAGCCATCAGCCCAGAGCCCGACGCGGGGCTGGAACTCACGGACCGCGAGATCGTGACCTGGCTGAAGTCGGACGCTTAACCGACTGCGCCACCCAGGCGCCCCACCTAACGATGTCTAAAAGTGCTTATCCACCACTCCTCCCAAGACACCCTAGTTAGTCTGTGGCATTAACCTTTTGTGGAAATGCAGAACTACTCACAACTCTATGCCTATGCACGTGTTGTTCCCTGGACATAGAAAGATTTCCTTCCACGTTCTTAAAGCAAGCAACCTTGTGCTCTTTAAACTCTTGGGTCAATTCTTCCATGAATCCCTCTTTAGACTCCTTCTCAGAGTTACTCGTTCATTGCTCTCTCATTCTACAGTGCTGCTTACACATATGTAACAGCACTTAATACACTCTGTTTTATGTACACACATTCCTTGCTATATATACCCTGTTTTTGAGTTGCCAAACACATTACCAGGTACATGATATACAAACAATGTACTCTAAGTTGAATTATTTGTTTTTATCACCTTTCAAAATGCTAGAGAATGTTTTAAATCCTCTAAAATATAATCATAAAATAGAGAAGTTCTTGTTAGGAATATGTTAAAACCACCCAGTGATATATGAAGGTGGCTAGCTGCAGATGAGTATTCAACCAAAATCAAATGGAGGCTGAATAGAATCTACTTTTCTTATTCTATTATCAGTACAATTTCTAAATGCAGGGGCTGTCTACAGTGCCTAGAGGAGTGCCCGGTACACAGAGAATTACTTGTGAGTAAGTGAATGAGTGCTTGTACGCAAACAGAATGCCATAGCATAAACTAAATGTGCTGTAGAAATTCAGAGATGAGGTAACAAATAATAGAAAGAACAGTGAGGTAAGAGGAGGTTTAGAATCTGAAATTTTTTGGCTGTATAACTTTAGTAAGACAATTAACCTGAGCTTTAATTTTTTAATTTGTAAAAATTAATGGGCTGAACTAGATCAGTATTTTTCAAATTATTTTTGGTGTAGATTTCTTTTGTCTAAGGAAATCTAAATGGAATCTCCATTACATATTACATATGTATAATCTCCATTGCTTACTGGTAATAATTCATTTTATAAGATCAAATTATAACATTACTTATTAAAATTCATCAATAAAAATAAGGGACTACTTTGATTAATAAAAAGTATGAAATCAAGAGGTATGGGTGACAGTTGCAATTTTAAATCATCTTCAAAGGAGTCATTTCTGTACTTCGTTCTGACTTTATAATATTAACACAGTTCTGATTACCACAGAAAAGCTATTGCTAAAGGCAACTTTTTTTTTTAATAGTGAATTTGGCTTCAGCAACATTAAGGTCTCTGCAATTAAAATGGTCAAGAAGCTTGAAGGGAAAGTAAAGAAATCTTTTTTCCACGGACTTCAACCTGTATTACAAAGCTGCAATCATCAAGACAGTATGGTACTGGCACAAAAGCAGACACTCAGATCAATGGAACAGAACAGAGAACCCAGAAATGGACCCGCAAACATATGGCCAACTAGTCTTTGACAAAGCAGGAAAGAATATCCAATGGAATAAAGGCAGTCTCTTCAGCAAGTGGTGCTGGGAAAACTGGACAGTGACATGCAGAAGAATGAACCTGGATCACTTTCTTATAGCATACACAAAAATAAACTCAAAATGGATGAAAGACCTCAATGTAAGACAGGAAGCCATCAAAATCCTCGAGGAGAAAGCAGGCAAAAAACTCTTTGATCTTGGGCACAGCAAATTCTTACTCAACACATCTCCGGAGGCAAGGGAAACAAAAGCAAAAATGAACTATGGGGATCTCATCAAAATAAAAAGCATCTGCACAGCGAAGGAAACAATCAGGAAAACTAAAAGGCAACTGAAGGAATGGGAGAAGGTATTTCCAAATGACATACCAGATAACGGGTTAGTATCCAAAATCCATAAGAACTTAGCAAACTCAACACCCAAAAGACAAATAATCCAGTGAGGAAATGGCAAAAGACATGAATAGACACTTCTCCAAGGAAGACATCCAGAAGGCAAACAGACACATGAAAAAATGCTCAACATCACTCATCATCAGGGAAATACAAATCAAAACCATAATGAAATACCACTAACACCTGTCAGAATGGCTAACATTAACAACTCAAGCAACTACAGATGTTGGTGAGGATGCGGAGAAAGGGGATCTCTCTTGCACTGCTGGTGGGAATGCAAACTGGTGCAGTCACTCTGGAAAACAGTATGGAGGTTCCTCAAAAAATTAAAAATAGAACTACCCTATGACCCAGCAATTGCACTACTAGGTATTTATCCAAGGGATACATATATGCTGTTTCGAAAGGACACAGGCACCCCAATGTCTATGGCAGCACTATCAACAGTAGCCAAAGTATGGAAAGAGCCCAAATGTACATCAACAGATGAATGGATAAAGAAGATGTGGTATGTGTGTATGTGTGTGTGTGTGTGTGTGTATACACACACACGCACACACACACACCACATCTTCTTTATACACACACACACACACACACACAATGGAGTATTACTTGGCAATCAAAAAAAATGAAATCTTTTTGCCATTTGCAACTACATGGACAGAACTAGAGGGTATTATGCTAAGTGAAATTAGTCAGAGAAAGACAAATATCATATGACATCACTAATATGAAGACTCTAAGACACAGAACAGATGAACACAAGGGAAGGGAAGCAAAAGTAATATAATATAAAAACAGGGAAGGGGACAAAACATAAGAGACTCTTAGATATGGAGAACAAACAGAGGGTTACTGGAAGGGTTGTGGGAGGGGGGATGGACTAAATGGGTAAGGGGCATTAAGAAATATACTCCTGAAATCATTGTTGCACTAAATGCTAACTAACTTGGATGTAAATTAAAAAAATAAATTAAATAAAATGGTAAAAAAAAGTCTTGTTTCCAAAATTGAAACACTATATCTAATCATTATTCATGTTTCTGGCCATGAATGTAAAATATAGGCAAGAAATATCCAAAACTAAAATTAAGCAAGAAAACTTGCTTGCTTTAATACAATATTATCATATTAATTTGCCATCACAAAACTGTTAAGGAATGATAAGGATACATGGTGGGAAGATACCCCTATGTTGTGTTTGCATTTTTTCAATGAAGCATGCATATGCTGCAGCAGTGCTCTTGTTTGTATAACTTGATTTGGATAAAAAATAGTGAACTCAAGTTTTTAAAAAGCCCAGCTAAAAGCTTAAAAATAAAAATGCATACCCATAAGAAGTTCAAAATGCACATGAATATTGGTAGCAAAGCTTTAGTCAGCAGTGCATAAAAATATAAACTAGTTGGGGCACCTGGGTGGCTCAGTTGGTTGAGCCTCGGACTTTGGCTCAGGTCATGATCTCACAGTTTGTGAGTTCGAGCCCCGCTTTGAGCTCTGTGCTGACAGCTTGGAGCCTGAAACCTGCTTCGGATTCTCTGTCTCCCTCTTTCTCCCTCTCTCTCTCTCTCTGGCCCTCCCCTGCTTGCACTCTCTCTCAAAATAAATAAACATTTAAAAAATATATACAAACTAGTGTCGTGGTTTACTTTTACTTCATGATATGTTTATGTGTTTGTTTCATGATGTGTTTCCAATGTGGTATAATGCATTGAATGTGCATCTTAAGTTTTTTTTACAGTGTTAATATATTTTTAACATTTAAATTTGTGTCCCCCATAAGGAAACCTTTGAAGAATCTCTTCTGAGTTGGATGCTCTTCTGGTCCAGCCAATTCTATCATTTCTACCTAATCTAGAAAAGCAAGAGAGACTTCATAAAGATGACTTCAATTTTTTCAACTCAATCTTACATATGTTTACTGACATTAAGACACCCACTGGGGTGCCTGGGTGGCTCAGTCAGTTGAGCAATGGACTCTTGATTTTCACTCAGGTCATGATCTCACAGTTCATGGATTCCTGACCCTGAGACAGGCTCCACACTGATGGTGTGGAGCCTGCTTGGGATTCTGTCTCCCTCTTTCTCTACTCCTCTCCTGCTTGTGCACACGTGCGCACTCTCTCTCTCAAAAATAAATAAATAAACATTAAAGGAAAAAAAAAAAAAGACGCCAATGGAACAGGGAAAAGCCTGATCAGATTGAAAGTGTAAAGTTGTGTTAGGAAGTTTCATGAATATAACTTTAAAAAACATGTCCATCTTCCTAGCATAGGGTGAATCTCTATGTACATAAGCTCAAAAAAGTTTTCATATCATAAATCTGTGACATTTCTAACATAAGCATTGCTGGTCTATAGGTATCTTAACTCATAAATGCAATCTCATTCCTATGTAGTTATTTGCTGATAATGACATCTGTCAGATGGAGAATGACTTAGTGATTTTGCAATTATTTATTTGAAGAACATATTCTAATTTGAACTACAGAGGAAACTCCCTTAACTGACCTCCACTTAAACAAATCTTCAACTAATCAAAACACCATTTCTATTTGAAAACAGACAAATGTTTACCTCTGCTTTTACCAGTTGAGTTGTATGCTTTCCAATATTAGTTGTGTTGTTTCCAAAACTGTCTGAGTCAGTAACAGTTGCTGGTATAATATTTAATAAAATATTTTGTAAACTAATGAAACTTAAGTATAAAAAAAGAATGACTATTTCTGTGAAAATTAAGCTAAAAGCATAACTTTTAAGACAAGCCTCCTAAAAAATGAGGTCACATAAGATGAAAAAGTGGAGAATCTTGGAGTGGGGTGGGGGAACGCTAAAAATCTTGACTAATACTGTATTCAAATCATCTTGCAAGTGTCTTTGAATTCTTTTTCCTCTTCAAAGTTAAAAAAAATTAGCATATAAAGAGACTGCTGTAAACTCATTGGGAACAAGTAAACTCATAGGGAAATGTTTTGATCTAAAAAGACTGTTGACTACTCTTAACTATAGAGAACCAACTGATGGTTACCACAGTGGTGGTGTGTGGTGGGGATGGGTGAAATAAGAGATGGGGATTAAGGAGGGCACTTGTCATGATGAGTGCGGGGTGATATATGGAAAGGGTGAATCACTAAATTCTACTCCTGAAACCAATACCACTGTATGTTAACTGACTGGAATTTAAATAAAAACTTAAAAAAAAAAAAAGATTGTTGACTGAATGTACACTTACAGATTATAAATTGAAATGTCTAATTATAAATATTTTTAATGGTCCTTTGCTTTAACACATCTTTTTGATTAATGAACCAATTAAGGGTTGAGATTGTGATGGATAAGAGGTCTCTATTACTGTTACAAAAGTAATGTTTGTTTGTGACTGAAAGTATGAATTCATGTTGAAATGATGAAGTTGTTTGCAATGTAAGGTCTATTTTCATTTGATTCTCATTATTTTAAAAATATATTGATAAGGAAGTTATATAATTATTAAATGAAGAATCTTTAGTGAGGAACAAACTTTGAAAAAAGATATACCTAACAATATCCTAAAAATAATTGACACCAAAAAATGACAGAATTATAATCAGAAACCAATCAATCAACATACAGTGATTGTGATAAATTTATCAGTGGAAACTGATAAATCAAATAGGCAAGAAATTAATAAAGATATACATGATTAGAAGTACATAAAATGTTCAATCTGATGGAAATATACAGAGGATTATACAACTTGGTAAGAATTATAAGTACACATTTTTTTTTTAATTTTTTTTTTCAACGTTTATTTATTTTTGGGACAGAGAGAGACAGAGCATGAACGGGGGAGGGGCAGAGAGAGAGGGAGACACAGAATCGGAAACAGGCTCCAGGCTCTGAGCCATCAGCCCAGAGCCTGACGCGGGGCTCGAACTCACGGACCGCGAGATCGTGACCTGGCTGAAGTCGGACGCTTAACCGACTGCGCCACCCAGGCGCCCCTGTACACATTTTTAAAAAGAACACATGAGATTGGAAAAATTAGCACAGTATGGTGGTTGTGAGCATGGATTCTGGACCCAGACTGCTGGAATTAAAATTTCAGCTCGATTACTTTTTAGACTTAGGGTAAGTTACATCTCTGTCCCTCCGTTTCCTCATCTGCAAAATGAAGATAATAATCATATCTACAACATGGTGTTGAGCAAATTGAATAAATGAAGATTTCTTAAGCACTTAGTGCTTGGCCCATAGTCAGCGCTATATAAATATTTGGTAAATAGATGAAAATAACTGGCCATAAAGACAATCTCAAAGATTTCAAACAAATGAAATCACACGGAATGTATCATCTGATTAATTTCCATAAACACAGAATGTCTTAAGAAACTAATATCCCCAAATACCCCTGTGTTTGCAAATTTTAGAAAGAGTGACTCATATATGGCAGCCTTGAAAGTCAATATGAGGTCAGTGTTCATAAATTTATGGCATAATCCAAAATGTGATCTTATTTACCAGAATATGAGTTGGCAGACAAGACAGCAGAATGAATAGAGTTGGATTTCTGGATTACTGAGTATAGGCATGGAAAAAGCAAAAACAGAATAGATCACATGTTTGCAATTTAATATAAAAATGTTCTAAAAAACACACAAATACAGTGAGAATGATAAAGCAAATATGGCAAAATGTTAATTGTTGAATTTGTGTGTAGAGATAATAAACAGATACATAGATAAACAGATATCTAATAAATAGATAATTTATATGTACTGTTGTAACTTTTTGGTAAGTTTGAAATCGTTTCAAAATAAAAAGTTTTAAAAATGTAGGGGAAACATGAACAAAAATAAAACAGGACCAGGTTTGTAGAGATGGGTGAGCAAAAGACAGAGAGGTAAGGAAGTTTGAGATATGGCAACTGTGTCACTGAAGATATGGAAAATAGAATCTAAGCTGGAATAAAGGTCTATATGAAGAACATGCAATACAGGTATAAGGAAAGGAGGAAAGGAAATATAAGTGGATAAAAGGCAGGAGAAATGGTCTGATCTGAAGGGGTTAAAATGTTGGGGAGACAAAACATGGACTCATGAAAATTATAAGGCAAAGTGGTTAAATGCTCATATAAATAAAAGGCAAAAAAATTCTGTTTAAGGTCAGAGAAGGTGACTATAAATGGCTACTGTACTTTTGAATCTCTTCCTTATTTTGCCTAACTCCCTTAGCCTCATATGTGGGTTGGAATAACTCACATTTAAGGTAAAGAAATGTTTATATGAAAAACAAACAAAAACCAACAAAAGAAAAGACAAGAAAGAAAAAAAAAGATGTGGAGTTTAAAGAAATTGAGAAAAATAATTCTGATTCATCTTGCATGAATAGGGAAGGACTAAATTTGGGAAGGGGAACAGGTAGAGAAGGTAAAACCTTCTGGAGAAGTTGATAGAAATGGGTCCCTTCATAGGTATTTATGTGAAATTGGACTGGTATTAAATATTGACTAATGAATTGGTTTTGAATATTTAGCAAGACCAACAACTGTTATATGAGATATACTTAATAGAAATAAAGAAAAAAAACTGTTAGTACTTGAGGTCAATGTGATCATTTCCTTAGAAAGCTCAAAATGAAAACTTATTAGAACCAATGAAAAAGACATTTGGAGGGTGGCTGGGTATAAAACCACCATACAAAAACAAGAAAGGGAGAATTGCCCTATCTAACAGTAAAATATATTAAAAAGTTGTAGCATTGATGTAAGAATAGGCAAGTAATATAATAGAAGAGTATGGCCACAGGTAAAGCCATAGATAAGCAAATTCATCCTAAAGGTATCATTCAATTCTATAGGAAAAGGATGGCCAATTCAATACATAGAATTGGGACAACTGGATACCCATTTGGAAAAAAAGAATGAATTACTTCCATAACTCATGTAATTCACAAAAAATACATTCCAAATGACTCAAGACTTAAGTAAAAAATAAACACTAAATCAAACTAAAATATAAGTATATTAAGATAATATAAAAAATATGTTTAGGGGCGCCTGGGTGGCTCAGTCGGTTAAGTGTCCAACTTCGGCTCAGGTCATGATCGCATGGTTCGTGGGTTAGAACACCGAACTTTGTGCTGACAGCTCAGAGCCTGGAGCCTGCTTGGGATTCTGTGTCTCCCTCTCTCTCTGCCCCTCCCCTGCTCATGCTCTGTCTCTCCCTCTCAAAAATAAATATTAAAAAAACTTTAAAGACTACATTTATGCCAGATTTATGAAGCCCTTTTAAAAGAGATGAAAAGCAAACGTCGTAATGAAAAAGATTGTTCAATTTGACGACATCATAATTTAAAACTTCTGTTCAGCAAAAGAATAACGAAAAACTTAAAAGATAATTGATAAGCTAGAGAAAGTATTCAAAACATATTTAACAGTCAAAGCATTAGTATCTGAAATGTATAAAGAGCTTCGAAAACAGTGATAAAAAGATAAAAGGTCCAAAAGAAAAATGGACAATAAATATGGATAGGCTGCAAAGGTAAAACAAAAGGCTAATAAATGTAAGAAAGGATGCTTAGTAGTAGTCAGAAATGCAAAATAAAGCAATAAAGAAGTATCACTTTTCACTTATAACAAGGTAAACATGTTTAAAAGATTGGTAATATCAAGTTTGATTGAGTATGGGAAAAGTAGTGGCATGAACTACTTTGAAGGACAAACTGTTACCTCCTTTTAGGAGGGTAATGTGTCAGTATCAATATGAATTTAAGATGTGCATATCGTTTAAAACAGCAATCCCTCTTCATCACGCATGGAAAAATAATCAAATATGTGCACAAAGAATTATGTACAATGGGAGGCGCCTGGGTGGCTCAGTTGGTTAAGTGTCTGACTCTTGGCTCCAGCTCAGATCATGATCTCACAGTTCATGGGTTTGAGCCTCGTGTTGGGCTCAGCACTGACATTGCAGCCTGCTTGGGATTCTCTCTCCCCTGTCTCCTGCCCCTCCCCCGCTTGTGTTCTCTTTCTCTCTCTCTCAAAATAAATAAGGTTAAAAAAAAAAAGAATTATGTAAAATGATATTCATAGTAGCATTGATCACTAGAATGAAAAACACAAAATAACCTAAATGCCTTAATTAGGGAATGGATAAATAAATAACAGTTATAGAAGATAATACAACACTTAAAAGAGGTAGTTCTATAGTGATATGGAAAGATTTCTAAGACATAGTGAAGTATAAAGTAATGAAAAGAGAGTTGAAGCACATATTCTAAGTGTAAAAACATTTAAATGACATTTAAATATCATACATAAGGTTGTAGTACTTTTAGTATCTATAGATGGTGAAATTGGGTTTCCTTTTGCATAAAATACCATGCATTTCCAACCTTTTCTTCCCTGGGTGGTCTTAGTAAAAACAATCTTTGTATCTTCATCTTTGGAGACTGAAATTACATGTTAGTTCAAACAAACATGTACTGAGGCTCTACTATGTAAGTACTCAAAACCAAACAAAACATGGTATACTTTCTCCAAACCTTTTTGGAAATTACTTGAGAGGCTCACTTAAGTGGCATGAAGCAATCAGGTACTTAGAAGAGAATTATGTTTATTTTTGGCAATGGGCATGAAATGAAATTGTAGTTTCAAGAGCTGAGTCTGGCATAAAATTTAATGCATAACAGAGGTGTATGAGGTCCAATTACTCATATTAAATACTGGCTTTCTATGTTCATTAACATGGACTTTAATATTTTATAGCAAAAAAGCCTAGAATGCTAAACATAAGCTTTTATAAAAGGATTCGACTTTGTTTATTTTCATTATGTAAATATCCTTAGAACTCTTCAGCTTGTAATTCCAGGTTTTTCCTTGATGACTTAAAATGCTTAAAATAATTTTTGGAGGACCAAGAATGAAAATATGACAGCAAAAAAAAAAAAAAAGAAAAAAAAGAAAATATGACAGCAACCTTGATACTAACATTGAACACATTAATGTGCTATATTTGAGTTTTAAGAATACTTAGCATGGGAGAAACTCTTGGGAATCTGTACCAGCTTGGACACTAAAGCTCTAAAGTTGGCTTAGGAGGCTTTACGAACATGAGGAGAGGAGATGATGCAAGCAATTTCATCTCTGGGCAAATCAATTTAATGTTAATGAAAAAAATTTCCATGGCAACGTAATACAGAAGCAAAAGAGCAGAATAAAAAGATAAAGCTTTTTTTTTTTTTTTTTTTTTTTAGTTCTAACTATAGGTACTATTTGAAGACTTTATTCTTCATTGCAGCTTTTTGTTTTTAAACTCCTAATTAGGATATGTTTTAATATTTTTATTTTTATAGTTTTCAAGATGGATACTAATGACTCAGATTAACCAATCAGCTAATAAATTAGTCTCTCCTGACTTACAAAGTATGTAAAAAGATTACATAGCTTTAAGGGACATATATTAATTTAGCTCATAGCTGAGCAATATTATAAGCTATTGATTCATTACATTGGTCAGAAAGATACCTAAATTAGAATCAGAAAACAGATGGTGACAAATAAATAATCTACTAAACATAGCAGGCAATCACAAAACATAGCTAGATTTTTTTACACTAAAAACAAGAGGGACAAATGAAGGAGTTTGCCAAATTTATAAGAAAATAATCCTGAAACCCTCAAGTAATCTTCAAACTTAGACTACTAGGTCATTTCCTATTAGTAATAAGCAATTAATAAATAAATCTGAAGACACGACTGCAATGATAATTCTAATGCTTCAAGCGCAAACACTTCAATAGACAACTGCAGTAATATTTTTTATATTTTAATCATGAACACTTCAACAAACAATATCATTTAAAAAATGCCAGGATATTATAGTACAAGTGCTATGATTTACCTGTATTAAATGACTAATGTTGAATAATAAAGAGATAAAATTCCATACCATTTCATATTTTCAACCATGGTTTTATATCAAACATTACCAAACAGTTCACTACTACATAAGTTCTGTTTTTTAAAGAAAATTCCTCAATATACTTGATATATATAAGTATTCACTAATATTCATATAAATATAATTTAACATATTATGTATAAAATATGAGTCACTGAAAAGTTTCGTATCATCACGAATCTTACAAAATACAAAAAGATCATAAACAGTTAAAAATGAAATTATATTCAGCAAAAACGCATGTTGCGAGAAATGTTGATGTTAATCTTTTTCATTGCTCATGAATAGACGCACAAGGGTAATTGGATCACACTGAACTAGTAATTTGGATCATGAGATTTTTATAATGCTTATGTGTCTTTTTTTCTTCACTGACCTTTTTGATACCAAAGCATTTAAAAAACCTTTGTCAAAAAGTGAATTTTATTCTAAATTTTATGATTTGCTTTCTAACATGTTTATTCATTCATTCATTCAAAAACTGAACCAGGTATAAACTCGGGTGAAATTATTTAAATTGTTCATTAGGGTCTACTATATATCAGGTATGGTTCTAGGCACTGGTGACATTGTATATGGGACGTTGTAGTGGTGGCAACAGAACAAAACCAATAAGCAAATATATAAATACAATAACTGTAGGTCATGCTAAGTGTTATGAAAGAAATAAACAGGGTCTAAGAGAAAACAAGGATGGGGGAGGAGGGATCTCCTTTAGAGGGATGGAAAGTTCTCTGAGGAGGTGAAATTTGAGAGGCCCAAAGGAAAAGAAACTGGTCATGAGAAAAGAATCGGGGGAAGAGCTCTCTAGGCAAAGGAAATAGCATGTGCAAAACTCTAGAGTTGGACAAGAGCTGGGTGTGTTCTAAAAATGAAGTTAAGATTGATGTCACTGGAGTGTAATGAGGGAAAGGGGGAGTGGCACGAGATTAAGAAACAGGCAAGGAAGGAACCGTGTCAGCCGCCTTACTCATCATCACATCTTGAATTTTATCTTTAATTGCAATGGGAAAACAACAGTAAAGTTTAAACAGAGGAGTGACAAGACCCTAACTGCACTTTAGGAAGTTATTTCTTTTTAGCTATATTAAGAGTGGACCGGTAGAAGCAATCTGCTAGAAGTCTTTGGTGATAAAAGCTGACAAAATTTTGGATGCCTATTCACAATGGTCTCTTAAAACTACTTCTTTGTATTTAACTCTGAATAATAATAGGCACAACTAGAATAATTGGAGAAATGGGTCATGTTATCTTGGGGATTGTAATAGCCTAGGAAGTGCACATTGGGAGTGGTTACACAGGTATTTTAGACTTTGGAAAGCATATTTCAAACTATTCAAAGAAGTAAAAGTGCATTGTAAGCATCCATTATAAGGAAGGCAAAAAAGGTTTTAAAGTCATTTAAAAATTTTAAAAAAGAGCATTCTGATCATAACCATACAACTAGCCTAAGCCCAAATATAAAGAAACCCGAGAGAAATCTGTAGAAGCTCAAGGGGTTGTACAGAGAGCTTTCTATGTGGCTTAGTTATAAAGAGGCTGTGTTTAAAAGGCAAAAGGAAAGAAAGGGACATAAATCTAAGATTCAGCCTTTAAGACCTTGTGTGATTGGACCTCTGAATACTTCCTGACCACATTTTATAAGTGTCTCTCCAGTCATGTCCTTTCTTCTGTTCCCTGAATATGTCAAACTAATTCTTGACTTTGGGCTTTTGCAGTTGCTTTCTCTCTTCTAAAATTCTTCTAATATTTGAACTCGAATATCGCCTCAAAATACCATCTTGTTTATTTTCTTTATAGCACATATTGCTAACTTAAATAAAATACTATTTATGTGTTTATTGTCCTTCTCTATCACTAGAATTTCAGCAAGAGAGCAAGGACTTTGTCTGTTCTTTTCATGGCATTATCCTCACTGCCTAGCATACCATCTGACACATTATAGACCTTTGATAAATGGATGGAAAAAAGGAAGAAAGGTAGAAATAGGGGAGGGAAAATGAAAAGGCATCTGAGAAAAACGTCCAAAAGTTTATTAAATCCAGAATAAAGTGGGGTTTTAGAAAAATTCTAAAGATATAAAAGGTATTTTCAAAGATATGATTAGAACAGGAAGATTAAAGTATAGTTGGGTAAGCAGCTGCAATAATAAAATAAAATTAGAAGAAAATTCAACTTCAATTTTGTTTCTATTTTCTTGATTAAGGAGAATAAATCTTATGTCAAAATGAAAAAATATATCTGATTAAGAATAAATCATGGAGGACTTTTGGATTCTAGTCAAGATGGAATAACAGGGGTAAGATGTACTCTTGCTTGAAACAACCCCCACCCAGAAAAAAAAAGGCAAAATATATGAAACAATGCTTTTTGAAGACACGAGACACCAAGCAACCAAAAGAGACAACCAGGAAACAAAGGATAGGAGCCCTAGAATTGTCTTAACTTATTTCCTTGAGTGAGTTTCCAGACTATGTGCAGAGAGGGTGGACCCAGTTGGAGCTCAGCAGACTCTCTAAGCTAAGAAGACATAGCTAGTGTTAGGGGAGACCAAGGCAGTGTAAGTTTTCAGGACAGAGTGTGGGATAAGAAAGAGCTGCAGAGAGAGATATACACAGAGATCTGCAGAGGTTCCCCCCTTTTTAAATATGGGACTTCACATATACTTTATTATAATTTAAGTAAGCTCTGTGCCCCATGTGGGCCTTGACCTCATGACCCTGAGATCAAGAGTTGCATGTTCCAGGGTGCCTGGGTGGCAGTGTCAATTAAACGTCCCACTTCAGCTCAGGTCACCATCTCTTGGTTCAAAAGTTCAAGCCCTGCATCAGGCTCTGTGCTGATAGCTCAAAGCCTGGAGCCTGCTTCGGATTCTCTCTCCTCTCTCTGCCCCTTCCCCATTCGTACTCTGTTTCTGTCTTTCTCAAAAATAAATAAAACATTAAAAAAATTAAAAAAAAGAGAGTTGCATGTTCTACTGACTGAGCTAGCCAGGCACCCCAGAGTGTTCCCTTTGAGCATCTAACAGAGAACTAAACAGTGCATGCATGTGAGGAGACTAACTGAGGCCAAGGAAAGAATTCCCAAAAAGGATAAAGCAAGTGGGACTTGACACTCACACTGGGCTAGTAGCTACTATACTGTATAACTAATAGGATATAGAGTAAAATACTCAGAAGTATCTTGCTCAGTAGTGGGGAATATGTAGACTTAAACACTTCTAGTCTTGCCTAATGAGTTTTAAAAGCAAGACCTAAAAGGATCAAATTGTTATTTCCAATAATTTAACTGCAATCCAGAGCAAACCTGAAAAATATTTAAATGCATACAAAAATACCCAGGACCCAACAGACAAAATTCACAAGGTCTAGCATCAAATAAAAATTATCATACATGGAAAAAAGCAGAAAAATAAAACACAGAGTGAGGTGAGAAATCAATCAGTCTTTGATGAACTTCCAGCGAATTATGTTGAGTGACAAAAGTCAATCCCCAAAGGTTATATACTATAGGAGACCATTTATCTAGCATTTTTGGAATGACAAAATTTTAGAAATGGAAAATAGACCAGTTGTTGCAATGGTTAGTGATGGGGGTAAGGTGGGGGCAAGATAGAAGTGGGTACGGCTATAACAGGACATGAAGACGGATTCTTGTGGTGATGGAACTTTACCTTGACTATGGTGGCAGATACAAGAACCTAAACATGGGATAGAATTGAACAGATCTGAAAACATATGGGCACACAAGTAAGTACCAGTAAAATTAGAGAAATCTGAGCAAGATTAGTGCTTTCTATCAGCAAATTCTGGTATGATATTTTACTAGTTTTACAAAATGTTACCATCAGGGGAAAGGGGATAAAAGGCACAGGGGATGTCTCTGTAGATGAAGTTGAACTTCCAAAGATGAAAAATTATAATTTATCAGATGAAAAATACACTCGGTGGGATGAACAGCAGATTAGAGATTGCAGAAGATTAGTAAACTTGAAGACATAATAGACACTATCAGAAATCAAACAAAGAAAAGAGATTGAAAAAAAATAGAGTATCAGTGATCTGTGAGGCAATTCAAATGGATTACTATATGTGAAAGTGAAATCTCTAAAGGAGGAAAGAGAGTGGGGGACAAAAAAAATTTGAAGAAATAAAGGATAAAAATTTCCCCAATTTGATAAAAACTATAAACTCATAGATTTAAGAAGCAGAACAAATTCCAAACACAAAAAGCATAAAGAAAACTACACTAAGGTACATCATAATCAAGTTGTTCAAAATCAGAGATAAAGAAAAAGTTTTAAAAACAGCCAGTGAGGGGAAAATGTTATGTACAGAAGAACAAAGATAAGGATGATTTTTCAGTGAAAACAATGCTTATGAGATGACAGTGGACTCTCATATTTAAAGTACTAAAAAATCCCCCCAAATCTGTCAACCTAGAATTCTATATATAGCAAAAATATATCTTCCAAAACGAAGATAATATAAAGACTTTCAGATACACAAAAACTGAAAGAATTCATCATTATCAGACTTCCAGTACAAGTATGGTAAAGAAGGTTCTTCAGGAGGAAGCAAAGTAATACAAGATTGAAAGAAGGATCTAAGACAAAGTAATGAGGAACACCAGAAATAGTAATTATATGACTAAACACACATTTCTTATATCTTATAAACATATTCTTATATTTAATTTTTAAAAAGATAATTGACAATTTAAATTTTAGAAAATGTAGTGCAGGGTTTATTTGAAAAAGTAAAATATATGATGACTATACTACAAAAGCCATAAGAGGAGAAATGGAAGTACACTAATTGTAACGCTCTAATGCTACAAGTGAAGTGATACAATATCATTTGAAGGTAGATGATGAAAAGCTAACGATATATGCTATAATCCCTACAACAACCAATAAATAATGAAACAAAGAGTTATATCTAAAAAGCCATTAAAGGAGATAAGAATCAAATCATAAAAATTACTTAATAAAAAAAAAAAGATAGAGAAGGGAAAAAGAACAAAAACACATTGGACAAATATAAAAAGGGAAACATGGGGCAAATAGCAAAATGATAGATGTAAACCTGATTATATCAATACCTATATTAAATGTAAATGGTCTGAAAACCAAACTAAAAGGCAGAGGTTGTCCCATTGTATGTCTGTAATCATATAGGAAAAAGAAATAAAAGGCATCCAAATTGGTAAGAAAGAAATAAAACTGTCACTATTTCCAGATGACATAATACTATACATAGAAAACCCTAAAACTCCACCAAAAAACTATTAGAGTAATAAATGAACTCAGTCAAATTGCAGAATACAAAATTAATGTACAGAAATTGCTTGCATTTGTACATACTAATAACAAAGAAGCAGAAAGAGAAATTAAGGAAAAGACTCCATTTATAACTGCAACAAAAAGAATAAAATACTAGGAATAAATTTAACTAAGAAATTGAAAAACCTTTATTCTGTAAACTATAAAACATTCATTAATGAAACTGAATACAACACAAGCAAAATGGAAAGATATCCCATGCTCATGGATTGGAAGAATTAATACTGTTAAAATGTCCATTTTACCCAAAGTAATCTACATATTCAGTACAATCCCTATCAAAACACCAATAGCATTTTTTCACAGAACTAGAATGAATAATACTAAAATTTGTATGGACAAGCAAAAAACCTGTAATAGCCAAAGCAATCTTGAAAAAGAACAAAGCTGGAGGTATCACAATCTCAGATTTTAAGATATACTATAAAGCTATAATATCTAAAACAGTATGGTACTGGCACAAATACAGACACATAGATTATGGGACAAGGTAGAGCCCAGAAATAAACTCATGTTTATATCGTCAATTAATCTACAACAAAGGAGGCAAGAATATACAATGGAGAAAAGACAGTCTCTTTAATAAATATTGTTGGGAAAACTGGACAGCTACATAGAAAAGAATTAAACTGGACCACTTTCTTACACTAAACACAAAAATAAACTCAAAATGGCTTAAAGACCCAAATGCAAGACCAGAAACCATAAAATTCCTACAATAAAACACAGGCAGTACTTTCTTTAACATTGGCCTTAGCAGCATTTTTCTACACGTATTTCTTGAAGCAAGGGAAACAAAAGCAGAAATAAATGACTGGGGCTATCCCCAAAAGAAAAGCTTTTGCACAGTGAAAGAAACAATCAACAAAACAAAAATCAACCTACTAACTGGGAGAAGATATTTGCAAATGGTATACCCAAAAGGGCTTAATATCCCAAATATAAAAAGCCTGTCGACAACTCAACACCAAAACCCTCAACCTGATTAAAAAAATGGGCAGAGGACCTACATATTTTTTTCCAAAGAAGACATACAGATGGCCAATAGACACATGAAAAAATGTTCAACATCACAAACCACCAGGGAAATGCAAATCAAAACCACAATGAGATATCACCTTAAACCTGTCAGAATGGCTAGTATCAAAAAAACAAGAAAAAATAAGTGTTAATGAGGATGTGGAGAAAAAAATTCTTGTGCACCACTGGTGGGAGTGTAAATTAGTGCAGCCACTGTGGAAAACAGTGTGGGGATTCTTCAAAAAATCAAAAATAGAAATATCGTAAGATCCAGTAATTCCACTATTTGGTATTTACCCAAAGAAAATGAAAACACGAATTTGAAGGATATATGCACCCCTGTGTTTACTGCAGCACTATATATATACACATTGGAATATTACTCAGCTATAAAAAGAAATGAGATCTTGCCAGTTGCAACATAGATAGACCTAAAGGGTATTATGCTAAGTGAACTAAATCAGAGAAAGACAAATGCCATATGATTCACTGATATGTAGAATCTAAAAAACAAATGAGCAAACAAAAGAGCAGAAATACATTCATAAATACAGAGAGCAACTAGTGGTTACCAGAGGGGAGAAGGATGGATGGATGAGCAAAAAGGTGTAAAGGGGAGTGGGAGGTACAGGCTTTTAGTTATGAAATGAATAAGTCAGGAGGATTAAAGTTATAGCATATGGAATATTATCAATGGTATTGTAATAGCATTGAATGGTAACAGATGGTAGCTATACTTGTGGTGAGCAAAGCGTATGGTATAGACTTGTTGAATTGCCATGTTGTACACCTGAAACTAATGTAATGTAATGTTATGTGTCAACTATAATTCAATAAGTAACAAACAGATTGGGATAAATGTCCCAATAAATAAAAATGCAATAAAATACTGTGCATGGTAATAAATGAACAATAAATAAAAGTAAAAAAGCTAAGCCCAAGTATATGCCACCTATAAAAATCACAATTTAAACATAATGACATAATAGGTCAAAAATAAAATTATGGACAAAGATAAATCCTGTTAACACTAATCCAAAGAATGGATACTTTAATAGCCCAAACTAAAAATAACCCAAATATCCATTACAGGTGGTTAAATGAATTTTGGTATATTGATAAAGAGATTGTAACTCAGGGGAAAAAAAAAGAATTACTGAGTTAGGTAACAGAAAGAATAAATCTCAAAATAATTTACTCAAAATAATCTCGAGTGAAAGAGGCCACACGAAAAGAGAGTGTATACTGTTTTATTCCATTTATATAAAATTCTAGAAAGCGCAAACTAATCTATAGTAACAGACAGCAGTGCAATGGTTGCCCGGGAAAATCAAGGAGAGTGGGAGGAAAAGGGAGGTAGGAATTAGAAATGAATGTAAGGAAACTTTTGGTGGTTATGGATATGTTCATTATCTTTATTGTGGTAATGGTTTCACATATGTTAAAACATTAAGTTGTACTTCTTATATATGTGTTGTTTATTATATATCAACTATATCTCAATAAAACTGTTCAAAATAAATTAAAAAAGGAAAAACTCTTCCGTACAGAAGTATTTCAATCGATAAATGCAGAAGAAATGAGGGAGATAGAAAACAAAACAGATGAATCATTAGGGAAGAGAAGAAAAAAATAAGATGAAAAGAGAGGGAAGCAAACCATAAGAGATTCTTAAATACAGAGGACAAACAGGGTTGCTGGAGGGGCGTTGGGTGGGGGGATGGGCTAAATGGGCGATAGGCATTAAGGAGGGCGCTTGTTGAGATGAGCAATGGGTGTTATATGTAAGTGATGAGGCACTAAATTCTACTTCTGAAATCATTATTACACTATATGTTAACTAACTTGGATTTAAATAAAATTTAAAAATAAAAAAAAAAAGAACACCACACTAGTAATTGAGGCAGGCATGATCCATTAGCAAATTCTAAAAACACTAGGTGAATGTTCAAGAAAAAAGAAGATAATTGCATGATATCAAAGTATCTCCTTCCAAATATTTATTAATTACAAAGGGAGAAAATAGCAACTTCACAGTGGAGACACCTGACACACACACCCTAAACCAAGTGATCAAGGTTAACATTATGAATAATAGTACATATCAACATCATGTGACACCTGTTATAGTGCCCTGAGGAAGGTACATCACTTCCAGTATTTGTTCCCAAAATGAATAATCTCCTATAATCAGGACAGAACATCAGATAAACCCAACTGAGGGACAATCAATTGAATGCCTAGTTAGTAGTGAAAGTGCCAAGGTGTTAAAAAGATAAAAAGAGACTATGGAACTCTCACAGATTGGAGGAGATGAAAGAGACATGAAGATTAAATGTAATGTGGGATCCTGGATTGTATCTTGGAAAGAAAAAGCACACTGATGGGAAAAGTGGTGAAATCAGAATAAAGTCTATGATTTGGGTAATGATATTGTAACAATATTACTTTCTTAGTTTTGATAATTGGATGGTGGTTCTGCAGAGTGTTAAATTAAGGGAGGGTATGGGGGTATATGGAAATGTTCTGCGCTATTTTTGCAACTCTTCTAAAAGTCTATAATTATTACCAAAAAAAAAGTTTTTTAAACCACAAGCTTGCACAGGAGAAAAAGTAGTTACAGATTTTTAGCTGCTTTAATAGATCTTTTATTTGTATCTTGACCTATATATATGATTGCCTGAAAAAAAACGAACAAGAGAACCTAGAGATGAAATAACAGGATTGACGACGGTAATTTTTGAAGCACTGTAGAGACTAGAAGAAATGATGGAAGGGTAGATAATGAAAGAGTTTCTAATTTTTTTTTTAAAAAGGAGCATAATGTGGAGAGCTCAAATGATAAACCAGTCAGCCTTTAAATCATGCTTTTTAGCCTTGTAAGATTTCCAGAAGGAATTAATGAACAGATAGTTTTATGTGTACTTAGAACGGAAGGCAATAATAACTATGAGCTAGTTCAGCTTCACCAGGAACAAGTTATGTCAGACTAACATTTATCACTTTCTGAAAGGATGGCTTGTTTGACAGATCTAAAAAATCCTCTAGACCTAGTAACTTTGATTTCAAGAAGGTATTTGGCAAAATCACTAGAAATCTTGTGAACCAGATGGTAAAATAAGAGCTAGATGATATTTCAAAAGTTGTACACATTCACTTAATGACTATTTACAGGTTTACGACTCAATGTCTAAATTCAATCTCCTATCAGAATTCTCTATTGGCAAATCTAAAGGCCTTCTCTACAATCGTATCCAAGTAAACATTTTCTATTAACCAGGATGAAGATACACTGAGTTGGAAGAATGGTTGATGGCTGCAGAACAGAATTAGGATCCAAATATCCTTAGAGGAATTTTGAAAAAAATCTTTAAAAAATAAGATTGAGGGGCGCCTGGGTGGCGCAGTCGGTTAAGCGTCCGACTTCAGCCAGGTCACGATCTCGCGCTCCGTGAGTTGGCGCCCAGCGTCGGGCTCTGGGCTGATGGCTCAGAGCCTGGAGCCTGTTTCCAATTCTGTGTCTCCCTCTCTCTCTGCCCCTCCCCCGTTCATGCTCTGTCTCTCTCTGTCCCAAAAATAAATAAATGCTGAAAAAAAAAATTAAAAAAAAAATAAAAAATAAGATTGAATGGAAGATAGAAGAGATATAATTTATAGTATATGATATAAAAGAGATTTTTTTTTGGCTAACTGCAAGTTCAGTAAGTCTGTACAATGCAGTTGGTAAAAGAGTTAACAAGATCATATTTATCAGAGAGTAATATTAACCCTAAATTAGAATGTGAAATTCTTCTCATAAACTGCAAGCATTTCCACTCATCGAATTTCTTTAATTCATAGAAAAAATGAGAATAAATAAATCTTTACGATATATCGAATTTCCATACTTGGAAACAAGAGCTAGAGAAAATAAATAGGCAAAGACAAATACTTATTAATCACTGGTAATAGATTCTGAAGTCATATTCCTGTTGTGTCTTAAGTGCTAGCCTTACTTTATCTAGAACCAATTCTACCTTTATGTTATATATTAGGATTCTATCTGAGATTCCATTAGATAAATCTTCCCACATTTATTAATAAAATAAAGCAAAAGTTTTTTTGATCTTTTAAAATACAAAGATTAGAAAATAGAAAACAGAATAGGGCCCACATGATAAACACTCATGAATTAACCAGACAACAGTAATAAAGCCAAATATAATCAAGTATGCCACGTAATCAGCTTACTAGGGTTTGGCAGTCTTTGCTAAATAGTTTGCTTCAATATAAATCCTTTTCCCTTTCACACATTTATTTCACAAAGAGAGACTAAGGGCCTGAACTAGAATTCTGAGAGTGAGAGTAGAGAGAAGAGATACAGTTGAGTAATATTTGGGATCTGAAACAAGCAACTTTTATGGATACATGATGTAGGATGTATGGAATGTAGAAAAGAAATGGCAAATAGGTTTTAATTCACGTGCGTTATCAGTCAGGGCCTGGCAGAAAACAAGACAAGTACACTCAAATTAATTAAAATAAAAGTAATTTGTGGAAAACTTTACATGCAAAGATGTGGGCAAGATTTATGGAAACTGAAAAGGGATAGTATATGATCCCAGGGCTGGCAAAAGGAGACCTATGATCACCCCTAAGTCAGAAATGAGGAGGAATTGATAGGAGTTGTGTCTTTCAGTAAAGAAATGTATCCAACCTGTTGCAACCCCTGTAAGAATAAATATCCCAGCATCACCCTTGTCCCACTTTCCAACCTTCTGTGAATGCCTCTGAGCAAACCCAAACAGAAGACAGGGCAAGAAATCTCTTGAAGGAGTCTTGCATAAAAGTTATTGCACAAAAAGCAGAGTAGCAGAAAAGCAGGGTACCAATCCTAATTGATTGACAGTAGTTGTCTGAAACACCATGTAGAAAAGGATTCTGTGATGTCCTGCAACTTCATTAGGACACATAATCATGAAAGGCATACACCTATTATTAGAATGGGATGAGGCAGTGTTAGCATGTGTGCTCATGAGCCCTATGTCTGTAATAACCATGGGTTGGAGGAAAGGCAGCATGTGTGTCGTATGTTTTCCAACCCTGGACTATGAAGACTTTCATGTTTCTAGTTGGTCTGAATGGTAAATGGCTATACCAACAAATATAACAAAAAAAAATAGAACAAATTCTGGAGCAGGGATGATACATTCAGGTTAGGAAATGCTGACTTTGAAATGTTTTGATTCTGGGATGCCCAAAGACCATCCGTAGATATTTGAATCTTAGGTTCTGTGGGGAAGTCTAGAAGGTAAATAGGAGCTTTGGAATCCACAGTTTACAGGTGATGAAACCATAAAGTGAAGAGAACACAGAGAAAATAATAGTGGGTATGTATGAAATCAAGGGAGTATCAACATTAAGTAAAGGGCATAGAAAAAGCCAGCAAAAAGAAAAAGAAAAAGAACAGTCGGAAGGTTTTACACAGCACCAAGGAAACATAGACTCAAAGAAACCAAGAAAGCAGAATATTTATAGAAAAAAGTTTCCATGAATGTCAAAAGTTGAAGAAAGGGCAGTAAAATCTAGACTGAAAAATATCCACTGGATATGACAATTAGAAGATTATTGGTGCCCTCAATTAGGACAGTTCCAGGAATGTAATAAGAAAGGAAGCCCAATTTCAATGGGATGAGAAGTTAATGAGAAATAAGAATCTGAATACAGCAAAAAATAATCTTTTGAGTACAATGGATGAGGTAAAAAGGAGAATGAATTGATGGCAGCTGGATGAAAAGAGGATTTAAAGAGGATTCTTTTTAGAGTTTTTAAACAAATAAAATTAGAGTATGAGGAGAAGAAAACTAATGGAGTAAAACAATATATAAAAATGAAAGGACTATTACAGATGTCTGGAGCCTGTCCTACCAATGCATCCCTGAGGAAAAATGTTTTGCTCACAGCTGCTGTCCACCATAGTGCAGGTTATATTATGTGGCTTCTCACTCCTCAATACCGGTGATTGACTAATGTAGGCACATATGTTAGCTATCTATGACGAAAAGATGAGTTAAGTCAATTGGATTATCTTTGTTAGGAGTATGAACTAAGAAATATGAAAATAATTGGTTGATTAGCAGTATAATGTCAGATGGAAGGATGGTGATATAAAAAGAAAGGATAGTGTACTCAACACCAAAAAACAAACAATCCAATTTTAAAATGGTCAGGGGACAACAGAAATTTTTCTAAAGAAGATCTATGGATGGCTAACAGACATATGAAAGGATGTTAAACATCACTAATCATCAGGAAATGCAAATCAAAAACACGATGAGATACCACCTTATACTCATTAGAATGGCTAAAATCAAAATGACAAGAAATAACAAGTGTTGGTGAGGATGTGGAAAAAAAGAATCTTTGTACACTGTTGATAGGAACGTAAATTGGTATAGCCAATGTAGAAAACAGTATGGAGTTTCCTCAAAAAATTAAAAATAGAAATGTCGTATGATCCAAAAATTCCACTACTGGGTATTTATCCAAAGAGAACGAAAACACTAATTTGAAAAGACATATGCACCCCTATGTTTACTGTTGTGTTATTTACAATGACCAAGATATGGAAGCATCCTAAGTATTCATCAATAGACGAATGGATAAGGAAAATGCAATACACACACACACACACACACACACACACACACACACACACACAAACAGATATTACACAGCCATATGAGACATGGATAGACCTAGAGGGTATTATACTAAGTAAAATAAGTCAGAGAAAGACAAATACCATATGATTCCATTCATAAGTGGATCTGAAAAAAAAGAATAAACAAAAAAGCAGAATCAGACCTATAAATACAGAGAACAAACTGATGGCTGCCAGAGGGGAGGTGAGTGTGGGGTTGAGCAAAATGGATGAAAGGGAGAGGGAGACACAGTGTTCCAGCTATGGAAGAATAAGTCACAAGGATAAAAGGTACAGCATAAGGGATATAGTCAATAATACTGTAATAGTGATGTAACAGGAGAGATGGTAGCTACACTTGTGGTGAGTAGAGCATAATATATGAACTTATCAAGCTATACACCTGAACCGAATGTGACATTGTGCATCAACTATACTTAAAAAAAAAAAAAAAAAGATAGTGTAACAGCAATTAGCCATGTTAAAGCTAAAGTTAGAAAAAATTAAAAAAAATATGAGTGGCAAAAGGAAGCATTTATAAGGTAGAACGTGAGGAAGCTAGTTCTCAGAGAAACAGAAGAGGACAGAGATGTGTGGAGAGAGGCAGAGGCTTCCTGAGAGCCTTTAAAGTAGAGACCAAGAGAAAGAGAGCCTCCCTGGTATCTGATAGCTTTTTTTTTTTTTAATTTTTTTTTACGTTTATTTATTTTTGAGACAGAGAGAGACAGAGCATGAACGGGGGAGGGGCAGAGAGACAGGGAGACACAGAATCGGAAGCAGGCTCCAGGCTCTGAGCCATCAGCCCAGAGCCCGACGCAGGGCTCGAACTCACGGACCGCGAGATCGTGACCTGAGCTGAAGTTGGACGCTCAACCGACTGAGCCACCCAGGCGCCCCTGATAGCTTTTTTTTTTTTAAGTTTATTTACTTTGAGAGAGAGAGAGAGAGTGTGTGTGTGCGGGAGGGACAAGAGAGAGATAGGGAGAGAGAGAGAGAATTCCAAGCAGGCTCTGCACTGTCAGTGCAGAGCCCAAAGCAGAGCTTGAACTCAGGAAACATGAGATTATTACCTGAGCTGAAACCAAAGTCAGTTGCTTAGCCCACAGAGCCACCCAGGTACTTTTGATAGCTTTAAAGTTATGGTTCATTGATATCCTTACATTAACTCCTCTTTTCTCTTAACATGAATTAGTTTCTGAACCCTGCATCCCAACCTCCAATCTTAAGACCAGGAATAAAGCAAAATCATGGAGAAGTCAAAGTGGAAACGGTTGCTTGAACAAGAAGGGAAAATCTAATCCTCAGTGATCCTAAGAAAGAAAGAATGGGTGTTAATGCGGGAATCAGAAGGAAGTCCATAGTTCAAATATATTTATCAAAAAAAAGGAAAAATATTAAAATTAAATGAGATAAGCATCTACCTAAAGAAGTTAGAAAAGAACCATAAAGCAAGCCCAAAGAAACAAGAAAGAATGAAATACAAATATAAGGGCTGATTATACAGAGAACAACATCAATAATAACTACAATAATAATAAGAACAATAGAAAACCAAAAGCTGATTTGAAAACATTAATAAGATAAGCAGACTTCTGACAAGACTGAAAACAGACAAAAAACAATGTGTAAACAAAAAAAATATGTACTGAAAAAGGGGAAATAAGTATAGACACTATAGAGATTAAAAAATAAGAATGGGTGTTATGAACAACTATATATTAAAATATTTCAAACTGGTTTTGTTGATTGTTTCCTTTGTTGTGCAGAAACTTTTTATTTTGAGGTAGTCCCAATAGCTTATATTTGGTTTTGCTTTCCTTGCCTTAGGACATATATATCTAGAAAAATGTTATGGTCAATGCCAGAGGGATTATTGCCTGTGCTGTCTTCTAGGATTTTTATGGTTTCAGGTCTCATGTTTAGGTCTTTAATCCATTTTGAACTTATTTTTGTGTATGGTGTAAGAAAGTGGTCCAGTTTTATTTTTTTGCATGTAGCTGTCCAGTTTTCCCAACACCATTTGTTAAAGAGACTTTTTTTCCCATTCAATATTCTTTCCTGCTTTGTTGAAGATCAATTGACCATATAATTGTGGGTTTATTTCTGAGTTTTCTATTCTGTTCAATTGATCTATGTGTCTATTTTTGTGCCAATACCATACTATTTTGATTACTACAGTGAAGGAAATAATCAACAAAACTAAATGGCAACTATGGAGTGGGAGAAGATATTTGCAAATGACACATGAGATAAAGGGTTAGTATCCAAAAATATATAAAGAATTAATACAACCCAAAACCCCCAAAACAAATAATCCAATTGAAAAGTGTGCCAAACACAGGAACAGACATTTCTCCAAAGAAGACATACAGATGACTAACAGACACATGAAAAAATGCATGTGTCAACATCACTTGGCATCAGGGAAATGAAAATCGAAACCACAAGGAGATATCGCCTCACATCTGTCAGAATGGCTAAAATGAAAAAGACAACAAACAACAAGTGTTGGCAAGATGTGGAGAAAAAGGAACCCTCTTGCACTGTTGGTGGGAATGCAAACTGGTGCAGCCACTGTGGAAAACAGTATGGAGGTTCCTCAAAAAGTTAAAAATAGAACTACCCTATGATCTAATAATCACGCTATTGGGCATCTACTTCCAAAATACCAAAATCTTAATTCAAAGGATACATGCACCCCTATGTTTATAGCAGCATTATTTATAATAGTCAAGTTATGGAAGCAAAGTGTTCATTGATAAATGAATGAATAAAGAAGACATGGTATATATATTTATATATATGTGTGTGTGTGTGTGTGTGTGTGTGTGTGTGTATATATATATATATATATATATATATATATATATATATATATACACAATGGGATATTATTTGGTCATAAAAATAATGAAATCTTGCCATTTGCAACAACATGGATGGAGCTAGAGGGTACAATGCTAAGTGCAATAAATCAATCAGAAAAAGATAATATATTTCCCCCATATATAGGATTTAAGAAACAAAATAAATAAGCAAAGAAAAAGGGGGCAGGGTGGGGAGAAAGAGAGAGAAACAAAACAAGAAACAGACTCTTAACTACAGAGAAAAAACTGATAGTTGCCAGAGGGGAGGTGGGTGTGGGATGGGTGAAATAGGTTACGGGGGTTTAAGGAGTGTAGTTGTTGTGATAAGCACCGGGTGATGTATGTAATTGCTGAATTTGGAATTGTTGAATCACTCTATTAGACACCTGAAACTAATATAACACCGAATGCTAATATTTTAATGGAATTAAAATAGAATCAAATTAAAATTAAAATTAAAACATATTTGAAAATAGAGATGATATATATAAATTCCCAGGAAAATATGAAACATCACAATTGTTACAAAAAGAAATAAAGAACTCCAATAAATAATAAAGAAAATGAAGTGGTACTCAAAGACCACTTCTCCATTTATTTTTATTTTTTTATTAAGTAAATTCTACCTCTAATGTGGGACTTGAACTCATGACCCTGAGATCAAAAGTCACATGTTCTACTGACTGGGCCAGCCAGGTGACCAAAGACCACTTTTTTTTTTTTAAAGAAACTCCAGGACCAGATGGTTCTACCAAATTTTCAAGATATATATAATTCCTATTTCATGTAAGTTGTTCCAGAAAATATGAAAAGAACAAAAAGTACCCAAGTTATTTATGAAGCTAATATAATCCTGATCCTAATACAAGATAAAAACAACATTGCAAAAAACAATCTAGCCACATGGTGAACTTAGTATGACAGAAAAGAAGAAAAGGGACCTTATATGTTTGTTGATGCAAAAATGTATTCAATATTTGCAAAATCTTAAATCAGATTTGTAGCATAAAGCAGTAAAACATATAAGTTATATACTAGACAGTAATAGTACCATTGCCTACATTTCTACCTTTAAGTTATAAGCATGACCTTTTCCTTCCAATTCAAAATTATAATATATTCTCAGTAATTTTCGACAACTCCTCTTCTTACTCCCAATCTATCAACTTCCCTTCCTTACCATTGTACTGTGTCATTGCTACTAATCCCTCATGTGTGTAGGGTTGAACATGAACATCGTGAACATCTGCTCTATCTCCAGTTTATCTGGGAGGAGGCTGGGCTTTCCTATCAAAGTTGGTGAACTTCAGGCTCAGAAAATCAGACTTCCCAAACCAGGATAAAAGCGAGAAGAGATTAGCGTCCTGGACAAAGGAGATGTCTGCTATTGACCCCCCAAATCTTGTATGTCTGGTTAACGTGAGTTGGAATAACTTATAAACACTGGTTTATAAATCATAGGAATGAATGAAATTAGCAGCGTTCTGTTCTTTTGATTTTTAGGGTGCACAAACTTTCTCAATATGGCTTCAACATCTATTTCCTGCTACTCGGTGAAGACAACATAAGGCTAGAGATGTCTTTGGAAAAGAGTGATGTCAATCACAGACCATGTGCCTTTTTGTTTTTTTAATTAGTAGGGGAACCAGCAAAGTCTGATTAATTTACTGTTTACTTTGCTTAATTCTAGACTTTTGACTAGGTGATTTATTTCTTTACATTATATCATAGGGGTTAAAGAGGAGATCCTTAAACCTACAGAAAACAGATTAGGTGGATATACATTTAAAAGATTAGATAGGAGTATTTTTCCACATGATTGCCAAACTTCTCAATTCCCTAAAACATTCAGGTAGTTTCCTTTTTCCAGAAAGGAAACTCTCACAGGAGTCAGAGCTGAGTAATTTGTTTGAAGGCTTTTATCTTAAGCCCTTTTGGTTTCTATATAACAAAAAAGGGTATCTAAAGGTCTGTGGTCTATATTGGTTTTGTAATTAACTACATCCCAATAATAGAAAGCTAAAGGAAATACACCATTACTCCTAGTAGAGAATTTATAGGGTATAGTTAAGAGGTTTGAAGGGCAGCAAAGTTTTTAAACTTGGTTTTAACTGCTCCAGTTTGCAATTACATTGAATGAAGAAATGAAAGTGAATCTTTCATTGTAAACACTATCCCCTAAGTGAATACTGGACCAAAATATTTCTTTAAATAGAGCAAGAGATAATCATTCCTAAACTCACTATAACAAGTAAGAATGGGACAGATTTTACAAATGTTGCCTATGCTTCAGGCCTGACAGACAAATGCAGGACAACCATCCTGTAACAGATAAAGAGAAGTTCCTCGAGTAAACTAGTGTAGGGTAGACCATTTAGCACTGAATCAGAGCTCAGGCTAGTTCTTGGTTTAAGTTGTTGTTTGATTTGGAGCAAGGTATAAAAGAGCCACAATATAGATATAATACTATTAAGAAGTAATTTGGAAAGATGCTCACCATTATTAATCATCAGGGAAATGCAAATCAAAAACACGATGAGATATCACCTCAGTAGTTATCATCAAAAGACAAGAAACAACAGGTGTTGGCAAGGAGGTGGAGGAAAGGGAACCCTTGTGTACTGCTGGTGGGAATGTAAATTGTTGCAGTCATTACAGAAAACAGTAAGGAGGTTTTTCAAAAAATTAAAAGTAGAACTACAATATGATCCAGCAATTCCACATCTGGGTATTTGCCCAAAGAAAACAAAAACATTAATTTGAAAAGGTACATGTACCCCCATATTCACTGCAGCAATATTTGCAATAGTCAAGATATGGAAATTACCTGAGTCCACTGATGGATGAATAGATAAAGAAACTGTGGTATATACGTATACAATAGAATACTATTCAGCAATCAAAGAGAAGGAAATCTTGCCATTTGCAACAACATGGATGGATCTAGAGGGCATTATGCTAAGTGAAATCAGTCAGACATAGAAAGACAAATACCATATGATTTTGCTTACATGTGGAATTAAAATGAAACAAAAACCAAGCTTATAGATATAGAGAACAGATTGGTGATTGCCAGAGGAGGAGTTAGGGGAATGGCAAAATTGATGAAGGGAGTCAAAACATACGTACTTCCAGTTATAGAATAAATAAGTCATGGGGATATAATATACAGCATGGTAACTACATGGTATTGCATATTTGAAGCTTGCTAAGAGAGATCTTAAATTTTTTTGTAACTATGTATGGTGATGGATGTTAACTAGACTTATTGTAGTGATCAATTCACAACATATGCAAATATCAAATCATCATGACATATACCAGAAATTAATATATTGTTATATGTGAATTATACCTCAATAAAAAAGTAGTAACTTGGAGGATGGGACACAAATAAAAAGGCAGGCAACAAAGCTCTTTCAGTACCCAGGCTATGGTGTACAATAGTGGTTCTTGAACTGTAGAGTGCTTAAGAATTACCATTGTCATTTGTTAAAATGCAGATAGCCAGGCCAGACTGATGGTATTCTGACTGAGAAGCTATAACATAGCATCTAGGCATCTGTATATTTAATAAGTACCTCCAGGTAATTTTGACAGGAGAGGAAGTCTAGATATAATACATTGAAAAAACTGGTCTATGATATAAGAAAGAAATAAAATATTTGGCAGTTCTCCATGTGATTTTGTTAATAAAAAGCAATCAACCCCATAACAAAGATTTGAAATTTGGAACTTTTGCTGTGTTACTGTGTATTGTCTATGCAGCTTTTATTATAGAAATAGCCATAGCAATAAGGAAATGCAGTATCATGTCTTCCAGAAAGCCCATTCTAGTATGAACTTTGTATATATCATCAGAAAAATAGACATTTTCAATAAATAGCACCATTTTTACATTCAGGAAAAAAAAGCCAATGAAATCATTTCTACTTTGTGAGAAAAAAGTAAAACAGAAATTTACATAATGTAGTGTACCAGACTGAAGGAAGCTAGAGAAAAAAAAATTATTAAATGTTCCATTTGCTTTTCAGTAATTCAATACAAGTCAGAGAAAACAAAAAATACATAAAAAGGTCAATGGAAATATTATTTTATAGAATACATGTTGTATATTTATACTCCTTGAGGAACAAATGCAAAACCTAAGACAGATGAATATTACCTTATCTCTTTTCAGAACAATTACTTGTAAATATTTGCTTTTATCTGACAACTTTATCAATATGTCTATTAGCTTTCAGGCTATTAAGCTTTGACAAGATACAGACTAATTGAAGAAATGTGACTATTGTAAAAATATCTGGAAGCTTCCATTAATTCTTACTTACATGGTTAGTAAAATAAGGCAGATGAACACATTAGACTGGAATGCTGCCTGCTGATAAGAAACCCATTCTTTGTTTTAGGTGACGCCCAAAGTACATTACTTATGAAATATATGATGTCAAAAGAAAAGCATTCTAGAGTCAAAAATTACTTTCAGGCTGGAAAAAGAGATTTAAATAGTATAAATTACATTAGATCATCTGGGTATTTGCTAAAATTCAATGCAGAGAAATATTAAATCATTGAGTCATTCAGTCTGAGCAAAGCAAGAATATGTTAAAAATATAGCTGGGCTGCAAATTAAACCTGAACATTTTTGTTTGTTTGTGTTCTAAAATATAAACTCATGTGACACAACTATTTTTAGATATGAATTTTTTCCCTAGTAAGTACTGTTCTTTAACATTGTTTTCTGCAACATCTAAAGAGTAATCAACATTTCTCTAAGCCCTTTATGGAAGATTAAAAAAATCCCTTGAAATATACCTTGAGACTATCTAAGATTAAATAAAATATTCAGAAACCTCAAAACATTTTCTTCTCTGGTCTCTTACCATTATAAGGTTTGTTAAAGAGTCCTGGGAGTTTCAATTTACTGACTTGAAATGTAGACTTTACAGACTTATGCAGAGTGATTGATGAATATGCCTGTTAAGGGATATAACCATTCCTATCCTAATCAGGCTCACTTAGTTGCTTTTCTTAGAGAAATACAAAAAGGAATTCCTAAAGAGGTTAATATAAGAATTTCTGAACACCAAGAGGATTAAGAGTGTGGGGTCCAAGTTCTATTTACTTTTTTAAATTAAAAATTATTGTTATATGGACTGAGTTGAGTTCCCCTAAAATTCTATGTTGACGCCCTTAACCCCCCAATATGACAGTACTGGAGAAAGGGCCTTTATGGAAGTAATTAAGGTTAAATGAAGGTTAAATGAAGGGTGGTATCCTAGTTCAATAGACTAGCATCCTTATAAGAGGAGAAAGAGACAATAAGGGTGGGACAGCACAGAAAAGGCCATATGAGGACATAGCAAGAAGGCAGCTATCTGAGGCAAGCCAAGGAGAGAGACCAGGATAAACCAAACCTGCCAATATCTTGATCTTGGACTTTAGACTTCAGAACTAGGAGAAAATAAATACCTATTGTTTAAGCCATGCAGTCTGTGGTAGCCTTATAAAACTAATATATTTATATTAAGTATATAACATATATGTCATATATATGAGTTATAAAGCATAATAATAAAGTAAATGCCCATGAACACACACTAACTCCCTAATAAAACCCTGCTCCAGAGGACATCATTATTTTAAATTTTGTATTCACCATTAGTTTGCTTTGAAAAAAAAAAGTTTTATCATATATTTAGGGACCCTAAAAGAATATATTTTGTTCAGTTGGTCAAGTTGTCTATCCTTCTGCCAATACCACACTTTCTTAACTTTATAACAAATCTTGTTATCTTACAGAAGAAATTCATTAACCTTATTTTTCTTTAGGAGTCTATTGGCTATTCTAGCCTCTTTGCTTTCCCACATAAAATTTAGACCCAAGTAGAGTTCCTCAAATACCCTGTTAGGATTTTTCACTGGAATCCCATTGATCTATGAATCAAAAATTTGGAAAATTTCCAAATTTCCAAAAATTTGGAAAAGACTGATGTCTTGTCTATATTTAATGAAATATATTAGTGCAACTCTCCAGTTAGACCTTTAATGTTCCTCAATAAAGCTTATAGTATTTTTTTCATAAAGCTCTTGCACACCTTTAATTCTTTGTACTTTATGTCTTTGTGGATGTAGTAAATAATATCTCCTCTAAAATTTTTTAATGTTAGAAATGTAGTTTATTATTGTATATTGATTTTATAGTCAGTCACCAGGCTAAATTCTCATTATATTTCTGTTTCCCTGTAAGTTATTTTGAGTTTTCCATGTAGACAATCATGCCATCTACAAATGAAGGCAGTTTAATTTCTTCCTTTCAAATGATTATACTTGATACTTCTTTTCTCTTCTTCTGAGGACTCTGACCTCCACTAAAATGTTAAATCATCCTGTTCTAATTTTATTTTATTTTCTTTAAAAAATTGTTTTAACATTTATTTATTTTTGAGACAGAGAGAGACAGAGCGTGAAAGGTGGAGGGGCAGAGACAGAGGGAGACACAGAATCTGAAGCAGGATCCAAGCTCTGAGCTGTCAGCACAGAGCCTGATGCAGGGCTTGAATCCACAGACCGTGAGATCATGACCTGAGTCGAAGTTAGACACTTAACCAACTGAGTCACTCAGATTACCCATCTTGTTCCAATTTTAAAGAAAATGCTTCTAGTATTTTACTGGTAAAACAGGTTGACCCTCACTTTTTCAGTTTTTTCTTGAGTCACTTCTGGTAAGGTATAATTCTCAGGGGTTTGTACACTTCACCTAAGTTTTCACAATTTATTGGTATAAAGTGTCCATAGAAATCTTTACCTTTTAGATATCTACTCAATTTGTTAGTGGAGTATTTTTACTCATAATATTGTTTATTTCTGAGTTTTCTCTTTAATTCTTAACTGATTAAACATTCAGAGGTTGATTTATTTTAAAAGAAGCAATTTTAGGCTTTGCTGATCCTCCCTGCTGAATGTATGTTTTCCATTTCATTAATTTTCCTCTTTGTTATCTCATCTTACATCTTATTTATTTATTTACCAGTCTGAAGTGTTCCTTTTACTTGAAGACTTTTGGTTCTAATAAATTAAAAAAAATTTTTTTTCTTAATGTTTTTATTTATTTTTGAGACAGAGAGAGACAGAGCATGAGCAGGGAAGGGGCAGAGAGACAGGGAGACACAGAATCGGAAGCAGGCTCCAAGCTCTGAGCCATTAGCACAGAGCCCGATGCGGGGCTCGAACTCACAGACTGTGAGATTATGACCTGAGCCGAAGTTGGACGCTCAACCGACTGAGCCATCCAGGCGCCCCTGGTTCTAATAAATTTAATACAGTTACTGATACATCATGGGCAGAAGATACTCTTTGGTTAGTTTCATTTTTTTATTGCCTCTTTAAAAATTTTTCTTAATTTGTTTTTTTTCAGTTTTTATTTATTTTATTTTTTAAATTCACATCCAAGTCAGCATATAATGCAACAGTGATTTCAAGAGTAGATTTCTTAATGCCCCTTACCCATTTAGCCCATCCCCCCTCCCACAACCCCTCTAGTAAGCAGCCCTCTGTTCTCCATATTTAAGAGTCTCCTCTGTTTTGTTCCCCTGTTTTTATATTCTTTTTGCTTCCCTTCCCTTGTGTTTATCTGTTCTGTGTCTTAAAGTCCTCATATGAGTGAAATCATATGATATTTGTCTTTCTTTGACTAATTAGCTTAGCATAATACCCTCTAGTTCCATCCACGTAGTTGCAAATGGCAAGATTTCATTCTTTTTGATTGCCGAGTAATACTCCATTGTGTGTGTGTGTGTGTGTGTGTGTGTGTGTGTGTGTGTGTGTGTGTATACATACATACATATATATACATATATATATATATATATATATATATATATATGCACCACATTTTCTTTATCCATTCATCCATCGATGGACATTTGGGCTCTTTTCATACTTTGGCTATCGTTGATAGTGCTGCTATAAACATTGGGGTGCATGTGTCCCTTCGAAACAGCATACATGTATCCCTTGGATAAATACCTAGCAGTGCCATTGCTGGGTCATAGAGTAGTTTAATTTTTAGTTTTTTGAGGAACCTCCATACTGTTTTCCAGAGTGACTGCACCAGTTTGCATTCCCACCAGCAGTGCAAAAGAGACCCTTTCTCTGCATCCTCGCCAACATCTGCTGTTGCCTGAGTTGTTAATGTTAGCCATTCTGACAGGTGTGAGGTGGTATCTCATTGTGGTTTTGATTTGTATTTCCCTGAGGATGAGTGATGTTGAGCATTTTTTCATGTGTCAATTGGCCATCTGGATGTCTTCTTAGTTGCTCATTTTCTAACTCATTAAACTGGAGGCCTATGTCATGAAATTTCAGCCTCCCTCCCTTTTTTTTAACTAAGTATTTAAGGTTATGTATCCTATAAATTTGATTATGTTTAGTTAAACATATTTGTTTTGTCAAATTTAGACAAATTTGTCTAGTTAAAAGCATTTTTTTTAGCTCATGACTTATTCTTTTTTAAAATAAATTTCCAAATGTATAATCATTGAAAAATTGATCTTTTTGCTATTGACTTTTATTTATGTAAGAAGATGTTGGTCTGTAAGATAATTCTTTGAAACTTACTGACCTTTTGGGCTAAAAATATAGTCAATTTTTGTAAATGGTTGGTTACTTGAGAAGAATGCTTATTCTCTAATTGTTGGGTGCACAGTTTTACATACACAAATGTACATTAGAATTTATAATGATATTGATCAATTCATTCCTTTAATTGTATTGAATTGTAATATATTTTGGGGCTAAGTTATTATGTGTATGCAGGCTTAATATTATGCTTTTTCTAGTGAATTGAACCTTTTATTATTATGTAGTAAGCTCTCCTTATCTCTAGTTATGCCTGTTAAATTAAAATTGATGCCCCAGCTTTTGTTCGCTTGGTGTTTTCCCAGCATAACTTTTTACTATTCTTTTATTTTCAACCTTTTAATGTCTGTATGCTTCCAAAGTGTCACTAACTGCAATTGCCAATGTATTTAGATTTGTTTTGAGTATCTTACCTTTTGTTTTTTATTTGTCCAACTTTTCCCATGCTTAAAACAAAACAAAACAAAACAAAAACAAAAACACGTCTCTTCTTGTCTTAAAAAATGGACTGGTATAGTTTTTATTTGTTTGAAATGTACTCCATTTTCTCCCCTCTATAGGATTGGATATCATATACTCCTTTTATACTCTTTTAGTGAGTTACTTTGAAATTTCACTATGTACTGATAATCCCTCCTGAACTCTTCCCCAGGCTTTCATGCTGTTGTTGTCTAACATTATATTTCTGTCATTTTTTTCAACCCCGAAACTTTAAATAATATCTATTATTATTATTAGCAATAGTATTTATACACATTTTATTCGGTTTGCTCCCATTTGCCAATTTTTCTATTCATCATTCCTTATAGTATCTCAAATTTTCTTTGGAATAATTTTCCTTTTTTTTCTATCATTCCACTGATTTTTTCTTAATTAATCATTTTCTTTCATAAATTCCTTTAGTTTATGTCTGTTGGTGGTAAACTATGTTTTTGCTTGTCTATCTTTTTTATACCCTTGGCTTGAAAGAAAGTTTTGCTAAGCACCCAATTTTAGTTGACTAGTATAGTTGATCCTTGAATAACATGGGATTTGGGACGCTGGCCCCCTAGTCAAAAATCCATGTATACATGTGACTACCCTCAAACCTAACTACTATTAGCCTACTGTTGACCAGAAGCCATACCAATAACATAAACAGTTGATTAGTACACATTTTGTATGTTGTACGTGTTATATACTGTATTCTAACAATAAGACAAACAAGAAAATAAAGTGTTATTAAAAAATCATAAGGAAGATAAAACACTTTTACAGTACTGTACTGTATATACTGAAAAAAATCCATATAGAAGTGGGCCTGTGCAGTTCAAACTCATGTTGTTCAAGGGTCAGCTATATTTTCTCTTAGCACGTTAATTTCCATTAATTTCTAGTTTCCTTTTTTGCTGTTGAGAAGTCTGTTGTCCACTTCATTGTTTTTTCTTTCAGGTGATGTGTTTTTCCCCCCCACTCAGGCTGCTTTTAGTATCTTTTCTTGCTTTTAATGTCCTGAAGTTTTACAACACAATTTCAAGGTCTTGATTTCTTTTTATTTTTCTTGTTATATATTGTCATTCTGCTATCTGTAGACCCTGTTCTTCACTATTTCTAGAAAATTAACAGTTATTAGCTCTTTAAATATTCTCTACCCTTCACTTCCTCTATTATCTTGGTGGGAGTCTTTGGTTAGTCTCAGAATTTCACATTTTAGCCTACAAGTCTCTACCTTTATTTCACGGTTTTCATGCTTTTGTCTTTCCCTGTTGTATTCTGTCATTTTAAAACATCTCTTCGAATCCACTAATTCTTCAGCTGTGTCCATGCTGATATATAACCCACTCTGCCATCTACTTGTCTGTTGAGTCAAAACCCTCATTTCCACTCTTCTATACTCTGTTTTATATTGTTAGAATACGGAGTGTGCAGATGTCTGCCCCCTCTGACAAGTTTCCCATTAAATTCTTCCAATAAGAGGCACCAGTAGGAGATTATAAAGGAAGAACTGTTAGTGGGGCAATAGCGATAAGGTGACTATGGAACCCAGTAGTTTGAGAAGAGGCAGTAAATTTTTGGTAATTCAAGCACTTGTTGAGGTGACACCACTTTGGTGGATCCAAAAGTAAATGCAACAGTATCTCAGTGAATTTAGGCTTACAGGCTCCAACCAAGGAATGTTAGCAGCTTCTGAGCACTGGCTATTACTCTTTTTCCCTTTTTTATTTGCTCTGCCAGTTATCTTCTCTTTGTTTTTCTAGTTCTTTCTAACAACCTAATTCCCTGTATGAAATGGTCCTTTAAAATAATTAGAATAGTTTCTGTTTTATTGACTAAATACGAATGTATCTATTCATTAAAGATTTTTTTCATTTGACAATTATATATTCCACTTTTTAAAGTTCAATTCTGCTGGATTATTATTATTTTTTAACATTTCAGATTTGTTTTAGCATATTCTATATCAGCTGTAGTCTTGGGGGTCTACATTTGAAGTTTGTCTTTTCTGCTAACTCTCAGGGTGGCTTATTTCCTTACGTGTTTGATGGATTTTGATTATGAACTCAAGGAGGACAAAAACCCCACCCAGAAATATTTCTTCCAGCTTCTCTATCTTGCTATTGGCCTATATAGTTTCCTTCTGGATTAAGTGTTGTTCTTTTCATTTACTATTGAGAAGACCCCACCTGTCATACTTTTACTGTTTGTGCCTTAGTTTCTATCCAAGTTTTTTCTTCCCTGCTTAAGATTTTATTTCTACCTGTGGAACTCAGCAATGAGAAAATATTAAGTTTTATGCAGGATTTGATTATTTTGTATTAAGGCAGCTCTTCAGAGTAATCTATTACATTGCTAAAAATAGATGTCTTCATACTGATTTTCTACTTATTCCACTTCTGTGCTATTTGAATATTTTCAAATTGGTGTTATTTTTATAATAAAAATTCTAGTTCCTAAAAAACTTTAATATAGCAGTGCAGACTTTGGCAAAAATGTATTACATTATTTTTTCCAATTAAAGATTTCCTTTAAATTTAACAATAAACTATAAAGTTTTAATATCAATTTATGTTTAATTATAATATTTTTATATGTTGCACCTTAATTTCTCTAAATCCTTTTTATTTAATGTAATAATATATAAAATTTAAGTCTCACTAATATTAAAATTTTTTTTTCAATGTTTATTTATTTTTGGAACAGAGAGAGACAGAGTATGAATGGGGGAGGGGCAGAGAGAGAGGGAGACACAGAATCGGAAACAGGCTCCAGGCTCTGAGCCATCAGCCCAGAGCCTGACGCGGGGCTCGAACTCACGGACCGCGAGATCGTGACCTGGCTGAAGTCGGACGCTTAACCGACTGCGCCACCCAGGCGCCCCTGAGTCTCACTAATATTAAAAAGAGGAAGATATAAGCCACAAAATATTTTTGCTTTCCAAATAGGACAATGGATAGCCAATAATTATGTTTGTAATTACCTAACCACAAATTTGTAAATAAGTATTTTTCATATACATATTATTAAAATATACCTAAGCTATGGCAAATTCCACATGAATTTTAATTAGATTAATGGACATTATGGAGATACATTACAATAAAGCTAGCCAAAATTAATAAATAAAAATGTATTGATCAGAATCTGAGTTATTTCAAGATAATATAAGATAAACATTTCCCCTCTTTTTTAATAATAGAAAAACCTTAAGTATTTCTGGTAAGAAAGTTCTCTGTAAATGAGCTAAAGAGCTATTTATGATATAGTATAAAAACTGAAACTACCCTGATAAAAAGTTGAATTATTTATTCTACTTAAAAGCAATATGAAAAGAAATTTAATCATGCCCTCATACTTGCAAAGCTATAACTTATTAAGCAGTGAAAGAAATGCTTAATGTAAGGAAATTAGATGTTACTCTTCAATTTTGGAAAGGTATGCTCCTAAACTCTTAAAACAGGTTAGCAATTTTGGAGGTTAATTTGAAAAAGCAGCAATATGATTCATGTCAACTTTGAAATTTATCAAGAACCAAAGGTCATTAAACTGATTTTTTTTTTACTTATTTATCTTCGCTTAGAATAATTAAGGATTAATATATAAAACCATTTCACTCACATAAACTATCATTTTTTAAGGAATGAAAATATATATAAATTAATGAATACTGCAGAATGCATTACAAGAAAAAGACAATTTATAAGGCTTATCTATAGTTCCTTGATAGGCTCTGAATTACAGAAGTATATGCAGGAAGTTTTTTAAAAGAGTCTTTCCATGCTCAATCCCAAATCCTGACTACATAATAGATAATTTCTCTATTGTGGGAACAACCTTTCAAGTAAATTTAATGTAATGACAAAATGGATACTTTTATTTCATTTGTTCCCTGATAACCTTAAGAAATATGTTCACCAAATTTCTGAGGCACAAAGTTTAAATCCAAAGTATGAACTAACTTTTCCTCCCTTCCTTCCTTCCTGTAGGTAGCCACTGTCAAGATTATCCCTGAGGAAGGGAGAGGATGCAGAATGTTTATACTGCACAGAAGGGGAAGAAGACAAAGCAAAACAGAAGTACTAGAGGAAAGAAATGAATTACTAGAGGCCTACACAGAAGAGGTAATTAGATTGATATAATTTCATAGATTTTGAGGAAAGAATTTAGGGGGAAGCAGTGAAAGACAACATCAATGGTCAGACTCTAAGAAGCAGAGAAAAAGTAGTCAAAGGTGGTATTTATTTATTTGCATAAATTGTTCATAAGCAAAGACATAGTTGCATCTTAGCAGCTTTCAACAGGCAATGTTTTAGTACCCTAGGAAAATCTGCCAATGTCTGAACACAATTTTGATGATCATTATAGGTGTGTGTGTGTATGTGTGTGTGTGTGTGCATGCACACACGTGCATGTACTAACTTGCATGCTACTGGCATCTAGTGGGTAGAAGCCAGAGATGTTGCTGAACACCTTACATTGCACAGGAAAGCCCCCAACGACAAAGAATTATCCATTCCACAATGTCAATAATGCTGAGTATGAGAAACCCTGCCTTACAACAGCAGAAGTGCTCCTCTCTTTTAGTTCAGACATGAATGATGGTTAGAGGAGCTAACATTCGGTAGAAGTGACTCACTAAGAAAACAGTTTAGGTGCCTACTGAAGGCAAAGATTGGAATACATTTCTCAGAGGAAGACAATGACCTGTACCTGATCCCTAGAAATTTTAAATGATATAATGAAGATTTAAGATGAAAACTATCCAGTACAATGTTATCTGTGGACATGGGTTACCTGTGGCTACCACAAAGTTTCAAACACTTTCCTTATACAGTCACACCTTGTTTCATTGTGTTTTGTAGATACTGCGTTTTTTACAAATTGTGGCAACACTACATCAAGCAAGTCTAACAGCACCATTTTTCCATTTGCTGTTGTGTGTGTTCTGACTGTTTTACTGACCGGCTGTTTTCCTGTCTCTCTCCCTCTCTTCAGGCCTCCCTATTCTCTGAGATACAATAATATTTAAATTAGGTTAATTAATAACCCTACAATGGCCTTTATGTGTTCAAGTGAAAAAGAGTCAATTGATGCAGCAAACTTCACCGTTGTCTTATTTTAAGAAATTGCCACAGCCACCCCAACCTTCAGCATCTACTACCGATTAGTCAGTAGCCATTAACTGAATCAAGGCAAGATCTTTCACCAGCAAAAAGATTATAACTTTCCAAAAGCTCAGACGATGGTTAAGCATTTTTTAGCCACAAAGTTTTCTTAAGGTGTGTATATTGTCTTTGGTTTTGGACAGAATGCTACTGCACACCTAATAAATTACAGTGTAGTATAAACATAACTTTTACATGCACTGGGAAGCAAAAAAATTCATTTGAACTCACCTTCTTGTAATATTCATTTTATTGCAGTGGTCTGGAACTGAACCCAAAGTATCTCTGAGGTCTCCCTGTATTTTGTTAATTTTCTCCGGTATGATTCCAGTTTTCTTAAGGCAGAAATCAGAAAACTAGCATTCTCAGACTGTCTTACAGTTAGGTAAACACCTTAGTTCCCAGCAATCAAATTCACAGAGCGTGATTTGCAAATGGAAGCAAGCAACTTGAGGATGCAGCCTTGGAGAACTTCATTTGCTGTTGGAGACATCAGGTTCTTTGGGGATAATAGTGACATTCAGTCTGATGCGTCTTAAGTGCTTGGTGCCAGTGGAAACAGTACTTTGGGACAGGAGCTTCTGGAATATGCTCCCATAATGTTACGGACTGTCTTCAGAGTTGCTCTGTGATTCTGTTAGCTACTTAATAACTTTCAACATGTCTCCTTTATTGTTAAACTGGCCAGAGAGGGTTATGTTATTTGTAATAAAGAATCTTGACTGATACAATAATGTAAGATTTAAAAATATTTCTTCCCTAAATGCCTTAGCTACCAATAAAGTGACTCAAGTTTCATCAGTAGGCCTAAGACATGCTATCCAACTATGATGTTTTGGGTCTTGTGCTTATAGTATTTTCATTAATAACATGTACAATACTTTGGAAAGGATGCTAAAATAAGAGAAAAGTCCAAGGCTATCTCATTCAGGATCAATATGTAACATAATATTTATACGCAGCAGGCATTAAATAAGGTTAGCTAAGAGGTTACCTTGAATTCAAAACAAATTCACTATATTGGAATAGTGACCAAGTATTTAAAATAGTACTGTTTTCTAGTACATCTGCCTGAGCTATCATCTTCTTCAGTATCCCAGAGTCCTGAGAAGACATAATCTGTCCTCCATACCACAACCCTCAGGCAAGGGAATGGACTGGTCACCTTTAGGCTCATCTACTATGGAAAAACACTGAAATGGAAGGTCATTAGGGGCTAAGCTTTCATTTTCTGCTCTTTAATATCACCTTCAATTTTAGGTTCCACGTAGAAAGGGTTCAATAGGCACTGGCTAACTAACTAGAATTTATGGAGGTTAGAAAAATAAGAAAACAGGACACCTTAGTAAGACTCATAAAAAGAAATACAGAACCTGGTATCATATTGCTTAGTATTGCTTCAAGAGTCTTTTACACTGTAAATGGTAATAAGATGGTTGAGGCTTGTTAGATACCTACATATACATTCAGCATTGTTTTATCTGACTTTGTAATTAAAAACTACCTGAGCACATGCAGGTTCACGTGTCTAAACACACATTCACATATACAAGGATTCTTTTTGTTTGTAACAAGTAAAAGGCCGGTGTGCTATGTACTAAGCTTTGCAACAGTCTAAATGTGGAAAATTGGCATCTAGTAAGGCTCTCCAACCCAATCAAATATTTTAGTATATCAGTAATGTAATCATATATGCCTAGATTCAACATTTAAAAGGAATTTGTGCACTGATAAAGGAGAGTCTAGAGGAAGGCCACAAAGTCAATAGTAGTATTATGAATAATTCTAATCAGTAAGTACTAAAAAACAAGATAAAAAGGTATTGAGTCACCTGATGACTACTGAGAGTATTTTATTTGGTTCATGTTTTCGTTGAGGACTTTCTAATAAACATAACTGGTTTCAGAGTCTCCCAAGAATGTGACTTGCATTTAGATGGAAGCTTGTCCATTTACTCTAAGCCATCATCAATATTTATATAATATCAACACTGTTAGTTTGAAATTTTCAAAGTCTTGAAGGTTCTAAAACACTTTGATCCAGAAAAGTCTTATGGTTTATCAATTATTGGAAAGATAATGGATGTAATGTATAATAAATGAAAGCAAAAATGGTATTTGTATAGCCTCTCCTTTCAATAACAAATACAGAAGAACATGTTTGTATTTTTCCCCATATCACATAAATAAACAAGGATCATTACTGTATTACAACATTATCTGGTTATTCAATATGTACTTTTCACTGTAATGAAATGCTATCACTGAACAAGAGTTATTATAGCATAATAGTATCTTATCAAAGATACTACGTCTTGGGACACCTGGGTGGCTTAGGTGGTTAAGCATTGGACTCTTGATTTCAGCTCAAGTCATGAGATTCAGCATAGTTCATGAGATTGAGCCCCATGTTGGCTCTGCGCTGGGTGTGGAGCCTGCTTGAGATTCTCTCTCTCCCTCTCCCACAAACCCTCCCTAAAAAAAAGATATTATGTTTTTCTGCTTCCTGAAAAGTTTACATAACTATGTTTAGAAAGCACTTTTTATTTTTTATTTTTAAATTATTGTTATTTTTTAAGTAATCCAGTGTGGGGCTTGAACTCGTGACCCCAAGATCAAGAGTCACAGACTCTACCAACTGAGCCAGTCAGGCGCCACTGCTCCCTAAAAAATTTGAATAGGTAAGCCTATTCATAAATTAGGTGTGCTTGCTTTCCTGTGATATCATAAAACTAATATTCAGTGTTTACTAAACTCTGTTCTTACCAAAGTTGAAACTTAATTTTATATCCACATCAACACATAATTCTAGAAAAATTCAGGACCATATCCTGCTAAACTATGTGTTTATTCCAGTATGCAACTAAAGTAGGTCTTCATTACACTGTAAAGAGCTAATTAGAACAACTGCTCAAAGGCTAAACTGCTTTTCCTTAGTTACTTGCTAGCAGAGTTGGTGGAAATCAGAGGCAGAATTGTAGAAAACGACTGCCCAACCTCTCAACCTCAAGTATCAGCGGCTTTACACTAAGTCTTTTTGCATGATATTCAGCTATCAATCTCCTCAAACTTCTTGAGCCAGCTGTATTTTCTTTCATTATCTACTTCACTTAAACTCATGTTCTCTTTGCTACCCTTTCCCACCTTCTTACCTTTCACTTAGTTTCTGTAGTTTCACTTTTCTTGTAGTTAGAAATCTCCCTCTCTGTTTAAGGTGTTTCTTCAAATTTATAAGTACTACTTTTCAGAAACACTGCAACATGCTTTTCCTACTGGTGATGATTCCCAGTATAATAACGATTTATTGTACTCCACACACAAGGATGAAGGTAACGATCCAACTATATTAGTAGGCCATGAGTTTGAGTCAGCTTTTTAGCAGTAAAGGATGGACTTTCATTAATGAACCCATATTGTCCCCCCTGGGTGCCTCAGAAAGCCAATGGTATGTATGAGTTGTGTGGCCTGAATTGGTGTATGCAGTTAACCAACCATAAAGGGCCTAACAATCAGAAGAAATGAGACAAATATTTTCTTAAGAAAAAAAGTCCATTATTATTATTTTAGATATCTAACACAAATGACAAGATTGCATTTGTTGTAACATTTATCATATCATAGATATTCAATAAATTGCTAGCATTAATGGGACTAATGTTTACCTTGAAGTATACTGATTTGGATCACAAAATTCACCTCATATTTTTCTAATCCCATCTTTGGTAATCAAAATCATTGACTTCCTAAACTACCCAGTATGGATTAGGAACTCTTACCACATACCTTTATAGCACATTGTACTACTTTCACCACATTTATTATCCTGCATTGTCATGGTTCAGTTTGCTTCTCAAGCAACTTGAGAATGGGGACTATATCTTCTATGCCTGCAGCTTTAATCTAACCATAGTACTTAGCAAGTATGTGTGTGATTTATGCTGAGTGAATGAATGCATACAAACATATATACAAACAAACATAGAAGCCAAAGCAGCTTTTTCAACAGGGCATCAATCAGTAGTGAATTTAATACATTCATTTTTTTTTTCAATAGAAAGGTCACTAGATGTATTAGAGTCTTAAGAGGGTCCTAATACTGGTATTATAGGGGGGAAATCATTGGGAAAAAAATCACTTTTATATTTCCAATTGAGCTAATTATTTCAACCCATACTAATTAGGAGATTAGAGAACTAAAATGGCTTTCACAATAAGTGTAAGGAGATGATAAAGTCATTTGAAGTAACACAGACCTTACCTTGAGATTCTGTGACTTTCTTTCCCATTCTGAATGATGAATTTCTTACTAAAAGATCAGACAGTTTAGAGGAGCTTTAGTAAAATTTTGAAAATCTTAAAGTTCTGGAATTAACCTACTATTTATAGCCTTGCTTCCTAGAGCATTTTTTCCCTCCATCTGCTGGTTGTTGATATGGTGTAACCTTATATTCAGATTACAGAAACACAGCAAGAATGAGTTTCTCTTTTTTAATATATTGCAATAAAATTCTGGCTTCAAATCTTGGTGTGAGACAGTTATTCTCTCACTAAAAAAATCTCAATGAAAAAAAAGTAGGTCAATATTGGTGCTGAATCCATTCTTATGTAAATAAGAGCTCCAAGGTTTAATTCTATAAATAATTTTACATGATGCCACATGACCATTTTCACAGATAAATTATACAGTCATTAAAAGGGCAAAAATATTATTGACATGTTTTATAGAATACATTTTGAATATAGACTATAAAGTTCTTGGTAGAATAAAAAAAAAAACAAACCTAAAATAAAAACCTAGTTTATTTGCTGAAATGCTTATACATTTACCTTTCCTTCGAAAGCTATTAAATTTTCTGTAAGGAAACAATCCTTCATGTCTTTTAATATTTATAATGTTAAGAGTAATAATAGTCCTTTTTACATGAAGCATCAAAACAATTTTAAAAGCCTGCTTCAGAGGTGCTTGGCTGGCTCAGACGCAACTCTTAATCTTGGGGTCATGAATCTGGACCTCATGTTGGGTGTAGAGATTAGTGAGATTAAAAAAAAAAAGCCTGCTTCAAGCACACTCATATATTCACACATAGTTCCTCTTAGTTTACCACTCTTTGAAATTGTGTTTTTGCTTTTGGTTTAGACTCTTGTAATTAATCAGATGATATATGAATCTATGACAGCTTTTGCCTCTTGACTGTCTATTAAATGGTAAATAACTAAAAAAAATTAGACTACAGTACAATTTAGTCCTCCGGGGTTTTTTGTTTACTTACCAATGTCAAACCACTAAAAAGTAATGTTGACCTCTGAACAGAAAAAAAATATTGATTTGTTTATAAAGACTCTATAGCTTATGAACACAAAGAAGGTAGAATTTATGCTTTGAGAAAGATAAGGAAATAAAATTATGTTTTATATGTATATAGATAAATATATACATAATATATGTGATCACATACATAATATAAATATACATATAGTGCCCAGTTAAAAAATTGTGATGCACTCAAAATATTAAAAATTGAGGTTATTTTAATAATTATCCCATTTTAGAAATAAAATACACTATAGTAATTTATGACACAGGCAAGTATCAAAAACTAGGCAATTTCTTAATAGAAAATGTTTTTTAAAAGACATGTTTCTCAATTTAATACATAATCTATCACCTTTATAGAGTTGTGACAATGATTTATTATAAACTGTAGAGGGCAAAAAAAGGTTTCTGGACAAAGCTTTTGTTACACTTAAATTAGCCAGGTAAAGTGGGGCATGAAGGATAAATAAATGTGTGGCAGGTGGGGTGGAGGTTGGGGAGAGGATGGATGTCGTAGTTTTATATGTCTCTTGAAATAGCTCTCTATTGTACATCTTCTAAGTGCATTCACCTAAAATATTAATACCCTGAATTCATATAGCACATTTAACAGAGAATTTAACGTGGCTCACAAATAAACGACCTTTTCTTGAGGGAGGGGTGATTATTAACCATCATATTAATTTTACCTCATACTTTTGTCAATTTGAACAAAGTGCAAGGGGTACATTTCTAAGGTTTGGCCTTTTTTCTTACATACTTGGAACAATTTGAACCATTATACTGAAGTAGGTTTTAACTCTCCATAGGTATACTCAAATTTTAAAAAAGGACTACATCTTTTTACCTCAGTACAAATCAAACTTAGATGTTGCAAGAAGAGGATGAGGAACTCTCGAGAAACTTCATCCAGATTCCTCAGTTGTTTACATTTTGCCCCCTTTGCTTGTCATCTAAATATCTATCTAATTTCTTCTTTTGAGAGAAAACTGGTAATTGTGCCAATTTACCTTTAAAAACTTCACTAAGTTTCCTCAAGACATACCGATTCTCTTACACAGCCACAATGCAATTTTTGAGATAAAGAAATTTAATATATCTAATCCATAGTTCATATTCAATTTTTGACAACTGTCCCATAATGTCCTTTTAGCATTTTATACTTGTTTTTTTAAACCCGTGGACCATGATCTAATCCATTATCACACATTATGTTTAGTTGTTAGTTTACTTAAAAATGGAACTTTTCTCTTCTTTCCTTGTCTTTCTTGATCTTGACATTTTTGAAGAATGCAGGCCTGTTATTTTGTTTAGTGTTCCTCATTTTTAGTTTGCCTGATATTTCCTCTTGATTACCCTTAGGATATGCATCTTGATGGGAATATTACAGATGCAATGCCTTTTTCCTTTTCAAGCACATCATATCAGGAAGCATATGAAATGTCACTTTAATCCAATACTGGTGGTGTTAACTTTGATCAGCTTGTTAATGTGATGTCCACCAGTTTTTCCACTGTCAAATTACTAAGTTTTCTTTATAATTAAGAAGGAATTTGTGGGAAAATATTTTGAAACTATTTTATATAAAATGTAACCATTAATTTTGGTGTCTACTGGTGATTTTCTAACACCATTATCCCTTGTCTTAGTTGGCATAAAGATGAGCTTTCTCTTCTCTCTCATTTATTTATTTATTTATTTATTCACTTATATTAGCATGGGCTGATGGATCCTTGTTTTATTCAAGGTGTTATATAATTCATTACTATCATTATTTATTTTGATGTTCAACTTGTTCCAGATTTGGCCAGTGAGTGTTTCTTCAAGCTGACTGTATTCCAAATATTTTTGCAAGTAAATTTTCCTTAAAAGACTTCCACCTTTCACTCTCTCTCTAAATAAATAAAGTGTTCTTCCACTATTTTTTTTTCAAAGCAGAAAGTTACTATAATGTCAAATTCAAAAAATTCTAGAAGAACATGCTAAGGATATACTGATGATTACTAAATTAAGTGATGACAACAACTGTGTTCTATTTTGGAAAAGCTATTTCTTCTTTTACTGTTATTTTCTTAGAGTTGTAATGTATGTAATTTTTTAAAGTAAAAAATAATATGTGCATGATTTTAGAGTATTTTATCTAGAAACCATAAAGACTAACACTATATAACAACTTTAAAAATCTTTAACACTCTACTGTAAATACTCTAAAATCATACACATATTACTTTTTAAAATTTTATTTATTTATTTTGAGAGAGAGAGAGAGCATGAGCAGGGGAGGGGCAGGGAGAGAGGGAGAGAGAGACAATCCCAAGCAGGCTTCATGCCATCAGAGTGGAGCCCATCATGGGGCTCCAACTCATGAACTGTGAGATCATGACCTGAGCAGAAAAAAAGAGTTGGGTGCTTAACCGACTGAGCTACGCTGGTGCCCTTTATACACATATTATTTTTAATTAATTAAAAAGATCTAATTAACCTCATCTAGATAAGGAGCTTCTACACAGCAAAGGAAACAATCAACAAAACTAAAAGGCAACCGATGGAATGATAGACGATATTTGCAAATGACATATCAGATAAAGGGTTAGTATCCAAAATCTATAAAGAACTTACCAAAATTCAACACCTCAAAAACAAATAATCCAGTGGAGAAGTGGTCTAAGAATATGAATAGACACTTTTCCAAAGAAGATATTCAGATGCTAGCAGACACATGAAAAGATGCTCAATGTCACTCATCATTGGGGAAATACAAATCAAAACCACAAGGAGATACCACCTCACATGGGTCAGAATTGATAAAATTAACAATTTAGGCAACAACAGATGTTGGCCAGGATGTGGAGAAAGGGAAACACTTTTGCACTGCTGGAGGGAATGCAAACTGGTGCAGCCACTCTGGAAAACAGTATGGAGGTTCCTCAAAAAATTAAAAATAGAACTATTCCTATGACCTAGCAATTGCATCACTAAGTATTTATCCGAAGGATATAAAAATGCTAATTTGAAGGGGCACATACACCCCAATGTTTATAGCAGTAGCCAAATTACAGAAAGAGCCTAAATGTCCATCAACTGATGAATGGATAAAGAAGATGTGGTGCGCGTGCGCGCGCGCGCGCGCGCACACACACACACACACACACACACACACACACACTGGAATACTACTTCGCAATCAAAAATAATGAAATCTTGCCATTTGCAACAATGTGTATGGAACTGGAGGGTATTATACTACATGAAATATGTCAGTCAGAGAAATATATCATATGACCTCACTCATATATGAAATTTGAGAAACACAACAGATGAACATAGGGGAAGGGAAGGAAAAATAAGATAAAAACAGAGAGGGAGGCAATCTATAAGAGACTCTTAAATATAGAGAACAAACTAAGGGTTGCTGGAAGTGAGGTGGATGGGGGGATGGGTTAAATGGGTGATGGGCATTAAGGAGTGCACTTTTAAAAAAAATTTTTTAATGTTTATTTATTTCTGAGACAGAGAGAGACAGAGCACGAGTCGAGGAGGGGCAGAGAGAGAGGGAGACACAGAATCCAAAGCAGGCTCCAGGCTCTGAGCTTTCAGCACAGAGCCCGACATGGGGTCAAACTCAAACTCACAAACCATGAGATTATGACCTGAGCCAAAGTCAGCTGCTCAACCAACTGAGCCACCTGGACGCCCCAAGGAGTGCATTTTTTGGGATGAACACTGGGTGTCATGTAAGAAATGAATCACTGGGTTCTACTCCTGAAGCCAAGACTACACTGTATGTTAACTAACTTGAATTAAAAAAAATCTAATTAAATGTGGAGTTGGTATAAGATAATCCTGCAAACTAAGACATTTTTCAGATAACACTGGTCCTTCACAAGCACACAGTTGGTTATAAGTGTACATCCTCTTTTTCTTTTAAGGGTTAAAAATGTACATAAATAATTTAAGATCATTGAATATATCATCAGAATTACAAGGAGGTCTAAAATATATTCAGTCCTGTATTTCCCAAACTATGAACTGAGAATCACTTAATATACATGGTACAGATATAGAGTAATACAAAAATCTTTAATACTATATCCATCTTTTGGAAATTCACAATGCACATTAATATTGGGTATGGTAACTTGTTTCACTTAACTTTGTTTAATATAGAATTTCCCAAATTTCAGCACTGAAATTTGAAACTTTTTAGAAGTTCATCCTGAATACCTAGCTGGGATACAGTAATCTTCTCATTTTTCAGAAAAGAAATATCTTTTACAGTGTCTCATACATAGCTGATGGCAGATCCAGAACAGAAAGTACAAATCTCTTGCTACTAACAGTTCTGTGTCTTCTTATAACATACTGCTTCCTGTATTAACATAAGACCACTTCCAGATCTTTTCAGTTGGAGTCCTCTTTACCAAGAAGTAGTAAGAGAATGTAATTTTGAAAAACGTGCTTTGAAGCTCATATTAATGTCTAGGGATTGCTGTCCAAAATATGAGATCAGTGTTGTGGAGTCTAGCTTCTACGACTTAACACATTATGTGATCTTTCAAAATAAGTAGCTATGGCAATTGCTTATTTGTCTGTCTATATAAATAATGTGAGCCCTTTTTTTATCAAAGACTGGATCACATGCAAGGTTGCAATAGCCATATTAGTAAATACTAGATAAATTCAGCCATTCATTCAGCCTATACTTTACCTTTTAAAAATGGCTTTGCAATAGCTGATTAAACACTAACTAAACAGGATAGTTTCTTAAACTGGTGTCCTGAAGAGCACAGCTCCAAAGATGGGATTTGATACGATGTAAAATAGTGTCAAGGTCAAACAAGTTTGGGAAATGTTGGGTTTATAGAACTTGTTCCCTCCAGGACTACTCAGAAGCCTTTATATGATAAAGGGCATTGTGAATTTTTAAGAGAGAAAAATATGAAGAGTGTGTGTGTGTGTGTGTGTGTGTGTGTGTGTGTGTGTGACTTTAATTCCCCAAATTTACTTGACAACTGATATTTTCTCCCCACTTTGATGATAAAGCTTTTAGAAGATTGTTGTATAAAATACCAGTTTGGGAAATACTGATTTGATTTAAAAAGGAATGAGCTGGAGACAAATCAGAGCTAGGTTTACTGTTTGTTCATTTATAGTAAGTTTTTAGTCCTGATAAGTCTTTTATGCCCACTCCCCAAAAAGGTATTAATATGCTTTCTGTTCAAAGTCCTGCTTCTGGGCCACTCTCTAGTATCTGTTTATTGTTTATTGCATCTCATTCTGCACAGCATCTGCCTCGTTTAGTTGCAATTCTTACTTATTCCAATCTCTTCCTGTACGTCAGATTTTTAAATTAAAAAAAAAAATTAATGTTTATTTTTGAGAGAGAGAGAGTCAAAGCGTGAATGGGGGAGGGGCAGAGAGAGGGAGACACAGAATCTGAAGCAGGCTCCAGGCTCTGTCAGCTCAGAGCCTGACATAGAGCTGGAACCTACAAACCACTAGATCATGACCTGAGCCGAAGTTGAACTCTGACTGAGTCGCCCAGGTGCCCGCCCTGCACTTCAGATTCGATTCTCAGCATTGGGTTTCCAGATTATGGCCTTACACCCCTCAGCACAGATTCTGGGTATCTGCCTTCATACTTGGTAGTTCTCCCTGGCTATGTAAAACAAACAAACAAACAACAACAACAACAAAAAACACACACACACAAAAAAACTCATGAAAAAGTTTGGCAAGCTAATCTTTTTATCATCAAGAGGACAAACAAAAACTACACAGCTAATCCTTAGCACATCTTTGTTTTAATTTTATTAGCTGAGAATTGTGATGTAATCTGTTAGTTCTTCTACTTTATGATATTTTTTCATTGAGGAAAGAGGAACCAAATGAAACTTTTTCATTATACATATGATGCTTTACTTGAAAGTCAGTCACCTGTGTACATGCTTTAATTCATTCAATGCTTTCCTTTCAGAGTTTTATTTTTACACAGAAGTCTTAAAGGGTGAACTAGCTTCTACATTGAGAGAATATGGCTTCCTGAATGTAAAAGCTGACTTTTTGTTAGAGATGCTCTATACCAAATTGACATATGATAAAATTAACTTCTCCTGATGAACATAATTTTATAATGCTGATTCTAGATACTATTTTATTTTTTAATAAATTAGCAGAGTTCACTCAAAATTAGGAAATAAAAACTAATTGCACCTTATTGGGGTTAGATTTCAAAATTAGCAGATTAGTGTACTTCTAAATGCAAGGTAAATAATGGTGGGGGCCAAAATCCACGATGAGTCACAAAATTTTAAATGAACAATGATTACGTGTGCATTTTTAACTGGAAAGGAAAGTATTATGTTTAATATTTGAATCTTTTTAAACAGTATTTTAATGCCAGCTTAAAAAATGATTGTGCAGACTTTCAGATACCTTTTAAAATATCAGCAATATGAAACAGTGGGCATCCTGTAATTCTAGCATGTGGAATCAGAATGTTTCCAAGGTTTCAAAGTAAATATCAGCAATGCAGAAAATTCTACCTCGATTTTCAATATCTAGGTCACATGGACCACTTTGAATACTGTGAATAGGAAAAAAAAAAACAAGCAGGAAGATTTCTGTAGAGCTACCAAGAATTCATAACATTCAGATTATGACAAAAAACATATCATGGTTTTTAAAGTAATAATTCCTATATAATATAGAGAATAGTGCCTTAAAATGAATATCTGATCTATTATATAAACTAAATAAACCTTTGAAGAGTATTATATTCTTAAATAAATATCTTTTGTTTTTACTGCTCCCTCAGATGTGTGTGTGTGTGTGTGTGTGTGTGTGTGTGTGTGTGTCCATCTGAATAGTCAGGAACAGAGAAGAATACTGAAAATAAATGTATTGTTAACTAAAAAGCACATGCAATTTAGGAAAAGTCCTGCCATAATTAGCAGTAATCAGAAATTTTAACTTCCATTTACAATAAAGGCAAATAGGTATGGTTATAATGATATCTGAAAGCGCAATCTTTTTATTTATATGAAAGAGATATAGAAGGTTGACAATATACTTTAATTATGAAAAGTGCACAGTGGTTTTGTAATTTCTCTTCTCCATAAACATATAGTTGCAGATATTTGGAGCCTAGAATTGTCTTTACTGTAGTTTTTATTATTTCCCTTGAAATCTACTGAATTTATTAATTATGAATTTAAAATTTCTCCTTGTCCCTTTCCCAAGTTATTATGTGAAACACAGAAAGTGAAGATGGGAGACTCTAACTCAGCTACCACTTACAATTTTTATACATATATAGTTCTTTTCATGAGAGACAGAAATGAAAGCAACTTGACTGAGTGCATTTTTCTTAATCTATTTGATAACACTAGAGGGAAATCACATATGCATCAGCGCAACAATTAAGAAGGGAAATGCTGAAAAACTACATTTAAATGAGTAGGATTTATAGAGATAGAGTTTTAATAAAGATATTATTTATATTACAAAGACTTGGTTATAATCAATGTATATTATTTAACAATACTAAGCCTTGCAAGTATCTTTTAATGAAGCACATCAAGGAGCTGCTTAAGACTGCCAGGAAGCAGAAAAAACACTGTTTACATGTAACATACCATTAGTTAGCTGGAGTTCTCTTTAAGGCCTCAAAATTTTCATACAGATACTGGCTAGAGGATTTGGATTAAAGAATTTACTATAGTTACAGAGATATTTCAGAGGTGGTTTAAAAATGGGTCGATAGTCCTAATATGAAAACCCACAGTGAATATACTCAGCAGGAAAAAACTGAGAGCTTTTCTCCTAAGGTCAAGAATAAGACAAGGATGTCCACTCTCACCACTTCTTTTCAACATAATAGTGGAAGTTGTAGCTTCAGCAATCAGACAACAAAAAGAAATAAAAGGAATCCAAATTGGTAAGGAACAAGTCAAACTTTCACTATTTGCAGATGACATGGTATTATATATAGAAGCTCCACCAAAAACTACTAGAACTGATAAATGAATTCAGTAAAGCCTCAGGATACAAAATCAATGTACAGAGATCTGTTGCATTTCCATATATTAATAATGAAGCAGCAGGAAGAGAGATTAAGAAAACAATCCCATTTACAGTTGCACCAAAAGTAATAAAGTTTCTAGGAATAAACTTAACTAAGGAGGTGATAGACCTGTACTCTGAAAACATTAAAATATTGATGAAAGAAATTGAAGACACAATGAAATGGAAAGACATTCCATGCTCAAAGATTTAAAGAACAAATGTTGTTAAAATGTCTATACTACCCAAAGCAATCTACAGATTCAATGCAATTCCTATCAAAATACCAAACATAGCATTTTTCACAGACCTAGAACAAACAATCCTAAAGTCTATATGGAACCACAAAAAATCCTGAACAGCCAAAGCATCTTGAAAAAGCAAAGCCAAGCTGGAGACATCACAATTCCAGACTTCAAGTTACATTACAAAACTATAGTAATCAGAACAGTATGGCACTAGTACAAAAGTAGACACACAGACCAAGAGAACAGAATAGAAAATCCAGAAATAAACCCACAATTATATGGCCAATTCATCTTCAACAAAGCAGGAAAAGATATCCAATGGGAAAAAGACAGTTTCTTCAATAAATGGTGCTGGGAAAACTGGACAACTGCATGCACAAGAATGAAACTGGAATACTTTCTTACACCAGACACAAAAATAAACTCAAAATGGATTAAATACCTCAGTGTGATACCTGAAACCATAAAAATCCTAGAAGAGAGGACAGGCAGTAATCTCTCTGACATTGACCATAGCAACACTTTTCTAGATATGTCTCCTGAGGCAAGGGAAATAAATACAAGCAAAAATAAACTATTGGGACTATGTCAAAATAAAACGCTTCTGTACAGTGAAGGAAACAATTAACAAAACTAAAGGGCAACCTACTGAATGGGGGAAGATATTTGGAAATGACATATATGATAAAGGGTTAGCATCCAAAATATATAAAGAGCTAATACAACCCAACACCCAAAAACACAAATGATCCATTTGAAAAATGGGCTGAACATATGAACAGATATTACTCCAAAGAAGACTACAGATGGCCCACAGACACATGAAAAGATGCTCAACATCACTCAGCATCAGGGAAATGAAAATCAAAACCACAAGGAGATACCACCACATACCTGTCAGAATGGCTGAAGTCAAAAAATGCAAACAAAATGTGTAGGCAAGGATGTGGAGAAAAAGGAACCCACTTGCACAGTTGGTGGGAATGCAAACAGTGGGAAGCCATTGTGGAAAACAGTATGGAGGTTTCTCAAAAAGTTAAAACTAGAACTACCCTATGATTCAGTAATCACACTACTGGACATCTATCCCCCAAATACAAATGCACTAATTCAAAGGGATACATGCACCCCTATGTTTATAGCAGCATTATTTATAATAGCCAAATTATGGAAGCAGCCCAAGTGTCCACTGATAGATGAATGGATAAAGAAGACATGGTGTGTACACACACACACACACACACACACACACACACACACACACAATGGGATATTATTTGGCCATAAAAAAGAATGAAATCTTAGCATTGGCAACAACCTGGATGGAGCTAGAGAGTATTATGCTAAGTACAATAAGTAGTCAGAGAAAGACAAATGCCATATGATTTCCCTCACATGTGGAATTTAAGAAACAAAACAAACAAGCAAAAGAAAAAGTGAGAGAGAGAAACCAAGAAACAGACTCTTGACTACAGAGAACAAACTGATGGTTATCAAAGGGGAGGTTGTGGGGGGAGGATGAGTGGAATAGGTGATGGGGATTAAAGGAGTGCACTTGCTGCGATGAGCACTGGGTGAAGTATGGAAGTGTTGTATACCTGAAACTGATATAACACTGCATGTCAATTAAACTGAAATTAAAATAAAAACTTAATAAAAAAAATAAAAATGGTCCCGGGCGCATGGGTGGCTCAGTCGGTTAAGTGACCAACTCTGACTCAGGTCATGATCTCGCAGTTTGTGGGTTCGAGCCCTGCGTCGGGCTCTGTGCTAACTGCTCAGAGCCTGGAACGTGTTTCAGATTCTGTATCTCCTTCTCCCTCTTCCCCTTCCCTGCTTGCACTCTGTCTGTCTCCCTCTCAAAAATAAATAAACATTAGCAAAAAAAAATAATAATAAAAACAAAAGGTCCCATAGGACAAAGAAAAAAGGGAAAGAATGAACATTATATATTTTATCTCATTTTAGTTATCACTGCCAACCTATAAAATAGTTATTTTCATCCTCATATCTGTCAACTTACTGCAAATAAAAGATTATAACCTTCTAGAAGTTAATGGTTGGTTTTAGACAAATTTAGTGCTATTCCATGCAAAATCACATTTATATTCAATGATAAGGTATCGAGTGATAGATGGAAACACTACTAGAGTAGTTAGAGATTCAATTACTTCTGAAGAAAGTCACTTTTGGCCAGGGGAATTTTATGCTAAATATATATAAAACATATATATTTTATGATATAATAATATATAAATATGTATATATTTATATATAACATATATATTTTATAATATAATATAAATATATAATAATACATATATTTTGCTTTCAGTAGGAGAAAGTAACTTGTTTCTAGATGATTGTATTTTGTTAAATATTAACCCATTTATTTATTTAAGAATATACTATTTACATCAGTATTTTAATAAATAGTTTTATTACTATATCTTGGGCTTATACCACTTTTATGTAAGTAGTATAAGAATCCCAGTTAATTGTAGGAGAACCTAGTCTGTTAGTTGATGTTGCTATAAGTTAAATTTTAGAGAGTGATCTTTAAAAATAATTTTCTTAATGTTTATTTATTTTTGAGAGAGAGAGGGACAGTGAGCAAGTGGGGGAAGGGCAGAGAGAGAAGGAGACACAGAATATGAAGCAGGCTTCAGGCTCTGAGTTGTTAGCCCAGCGCCTGTGGGCGGGGCTTGAGCCCACGAACTGTGAGATCATGACCTGAGTGTAAGTCAGACACTTAACCAACTGAGCCACCCAGATGCCCCAAAATGATCTTTTTAAAATGACATTTTATCTGGTCGTTTTTTTGACTAGAAATTTTCAAGGCATTCTAAAGATGGTAAGATCATACATGGTTTTACTTCTTTTAAGACCTACTAAAATGATAGTACAGGAATAAAAAATAAATAACACCACAATGGCTGGGCCATCAACAGATGAGAGATTTTGAAAAATTAATGTGAGCTAGAAAACAGAGAAAAACTGCAGCCAAGGGGCACAGGAAACCACAGCCTAGCAGACACAGAGTGATAAATGTTTATTTATTTTTGAGAGAGAGAGCACAAGGAGGGGAAGGGCAGAGAGAAAAGGAGACAGAGGATCCAAAAGTGGGCTCTCCACTGACAGCAAAGAGCCCAATGTGAATCAAACCCACAAACCGTGAGATCATGACTTGAGCTGAAGTTGGATGCTTAACTGACTGAGCCACCCAGATGCTCCAAAAAAAGGGAAGTTTAAAAGGACTTCCAGGTAATATCCTCAGGGACACCGAGCAGACATCAGATCCACAAAATAGTAATAATGACAATAATTATAATAATAATTATAATAGCAAATACATATAAGACTTACTCAATTCCAGATTTTATTCCCAGGGTTTTATGTTTATCAGCTCATTTACTCAGGGTTTTATGTTTATCAGCTCAGCTCAGAACTCTGAGATAGGTGTACTATCATTATCTCCATTTCAGGTTAAGGCAGAGACACAGAATTTAAAGTTGCTTAAGATCACAGACTTAAGCGTGGGAGACTGGGATTCAAACTCAGTCTGGCTCCAGAATCTACCCTTTTCAACTTAAAATAAATAAAAATAAACAAAAACTCCAGAGAATATGAAAGACTCGGAAAATAAAACAAAATTTTATATTTCAACCTTCCTACAAATCTCTTTTTGGGGGGTTTTGTTTTAGAATGAAGAGCACTGCAAATGGAAACAGATTTGAAAAGAAACAGAAAGTATCATAAGAAAGATGATCATTAGATGTTCAGCTACGTAGTCCTTCACAGAATGACAGATATTACAGAAAGAAAGAAGAAAAACAATAAAGAAGGAAGGGAGGAAATTACTAAAGAAATAATGCAAGATAACTTTCTAGGAATGAAACTCCTTAGATGAAAATGCTCACTGAGTTCAACAGTAAAATATGGACAGAAAAAAGCCAAGACACATCATCAGGAATTGAAAAGCACCAAGGAAAACCAAGATGGGGCCTGAAAGTTGCCAGAGGGAAAACGAGCTGCAGGCTTAGGCTGGTGTTAATGAATTTTAGAAAACTTTCCAAGCTCAAGGAGAAAATGATTAGTGCTCTAGCATTCCAGAGAAACTAGAATTCAGATGGAAGCAGTTAGGCAGCAAGTGCTTCTCTTCAGCATATTCTTTAAAGGTGGTGCCTTTTCTACAAGTTTAACACAATGATTGTTGAGACTTTTATAAAAGGAAGTTAGTAGAAGAGGCACAAAATGTCAGTTTTTATATAGTATCTCATGTGGACCAGGCAGTCAAAACTGTGGCACTTAAAAAAAAAAATGTTTATTTATTTTTAATAGACAAGCAGGGGGAGTGGCAGTGACAGGGAGACAAGAGGATCTGAACTGGGCTCTGCACTGACAGCACAGAGCCTGATGCGGGGCTCGAATTCACGAACCATGAGACCATGACCTGAGCAGAAGTCGGATGCTTAACTGACTGGGCCACTCAGGCACCCAAAACGTGGCACCTTTTAATGTGTTTTCTTCCTTTCGATACTGATGCACACACACCCACCTCTCCCCTTTCCCCCAGTGAGGCCGGTCCCCAGGCCTGTACCTTCTGATGTTAGGACCTGGATACACCTCTAATGAGAATAAAATAAACAACATTTCAAATATGTGAAAGTTCAAAAAATTTATCATTCAAATATTTTTCATTGAAAGTTGCTGAGGGATATGCTTCATTAAAGGAAGATGTACAATGAAATAGAGAAAAACGTGGGTTGTCTGTCATCATGCCAATGGGAAGAACAGGAAGGAGAAGCCCAAGGATGACAGCTGTGTAGCCAGAGGATGTAATGAGGCTCCAGAAGAGCATTTCCAAGGGAAAAGAATAAAACCAGAGAGAGAGATCACAGCATGTTATATATAATGGAGAGTCAGAAAGAATTGGGGATATGATAAAGAAAAATAATGTACGAAAAACAAAAGCAAATGAAAAATTTTAAGAAAATTGAAAAATTGCCTAAGTCAGGACATATAACCAAAGAAGACTATTTGGGACTATAATCAATCACTAACTAAAATGATTCTGTTATCAGGCACTGTTTTAGCTACCGGGAATATAGTGAGGGAGCAAACAACAAACAAAAATATCAAACAAAAATATCAAACAAATTAGCTGAAGTAGATGGTATTCCTTGCCTTCTTGAAGCTATAGTCAAGAATGGGGAGAATGAAAAGTTAAATGAGGTAAGATATATCATTTGTTTAACAATAAGTGCTATGAAGAAAAACATAACAGGAAAAGTACAGTAAGAATCTCACACAGAGGGGCACCTGGGTAGTTCAGCTGGTTAAGCATTTGAATTTGGCTCAGGTCATGATCTCATGGTTTGTGAGTTTAAGACCCACATCGGGCTGTCTGCTGTCAGCACAGAGCCTGCTCTGGATTCTCTGTCCCTCCTCTCTCTGTCCCTCCCCTCTTCTCTCTCTCTCTCTCAAAATAAATAAACTTAAAAAAAAAAAAAGAATTCCAGGTAGGGGAGATGCTATTTCCAATAAGATGTCCAGGAATGGCCCTACTGACTGGCTGCCAGTTGGTTTGAGTATTTAAGGAAGAGAAGGATCAGACAGTGCAGTCATCTGGGTAATGGATGTTCAGGTGGAGGACACAGCAAATGCAAAGAGCCTTTCCACACAATAATGTAAATACTTGATTTTGGTTATAAAATAGATATAAATGGCATCAATTTTAGAGATACAAAAGTGACAGAACTGAGGACGGAATCACAGAGAAGGTGGGTGCACTAACGTCCTTGTCTGACAACAGGGGACAATCCCAAAGCAGCATCTATGGTTAAAGGTACTGGTTTATTATCCACAGTTACAACAGAGAAATCAAAGAAAGATAAAACTAACTGAGGAACAAAAGAGAAAAGGTAGAGGTAGGGTAGAGTGAGTGAGTGAATGTATAATGCCTCTTTTATTTATGTGTATGATAATAGATGATACCTAAAAGTGACAAATAAAAAATCTGAGGTGAAAGCAAATGACATTGACCTGAATAAATGAAGATATCAGAAAGAAAAGTGGAAAGAGAGGTGAGGCATAAGTGGGAGAAGTTGGATCACAGAACTGTTGATTTTAACCATGTGCACAAATTTGATTTAAACCATCCACCCCCCCACACCCCCTGCCACACACACACACACACACACACACACACACACACACACCCTTTGGAGGTCTCCCATTACTTGTAGGATTAATATCAAAATCCGAAACAAGGCCTCCGGGGGCCCTTCCTCTCTCACCAGCCTCACCTCTTTCTCCCTCCCCCACACTCTCTGCTCTAGCCACACCTCCCTTCAGTTTCCTGAGCAGGCAAGGCCCTCTAAGCTTCTGAAGCCTCTGTCTATGCTATTCCCTCCATCTGAAATGTTTCTGGCCCAATATTCCCACTCCTGGACTGACTTACCCATCCGGTCTAGTAGGTGCAAGAGCCTAGGGCTCACAATAATACTCTTAGGGGTCCACAAAAAAGCTTTCTTTTAAAATAAGGGGAAAAAAACCCTTTTAGGTCAAAGAAAATATTTTAATATACAATATTAACATACTTGTCTCTATACCAGTATAAATGCAAATCTCAATTTTTAATATTGTTTATGGAGGAAGGGACCCACAAAAGCAAAAGTGTCTAGGGCCCACCAAAATCATTGTGTGGCCCCCTTGGTCTCCAATTCCCCAATTCTACTGCCGGCATGAATCTTCTCATCCCTTAGCTCCCAGCTGAAACACTCCTTCAGGGACTCTGCCTGATTCTCCAGGCAATATGCGGTCCCTATGTATATTCTCCCATCACTTTGTAATATGGAAACAAACTAAATAATTGTGTAAATTTACATTTAATGAAATCAGGGACTGTGTCTACCTCGTTTACTGCTATATATTCCCAGAACCAAGCCTTGTATTCACTGATATGAGACTCTGAAGGACTCAGAATTTTATACTGTGGTTCTCTCAAGTCCTTGTTCACTTTTCTGATCCTAGATTTACTACAGATTAGTCTCTGATTGACTCAGTTTCTTCATTTTAAAAATAGGAGTAATAATGGGAGTTATGAGTTAGAATAGTGCCTGACACACAGTAATAACATTCTTCATGTTATCAGATAATTACTCCTACACTACCATTTTTAAAATTACTATTATCATCATCATTATTATTTCATACACTGGGTGAATTAGGTAAATATTTTGTTTTGTTAATTTCCTCCCTTTTACTATCTCTTATGTAAATATGTTTTTAAAAGTTGTGGATGCCATTTTAACAACTTAACTCACAAGGTTTTAGGAAAAGAGCAAATAGCTGTAAAGACAGAGGAGAACTGAAGTTTTGGTAACTGAAAATACATAATTATCCATGAAATCAAGACTTCGGGGCTTTCAAAATATCCACACCCACCAACTCAAAATTTTACATAAGATCAGGCTAGAAGAATACTTTAGCAAAGTATAGTAAATCAGAATTCTCTCAAACACAAATTTCCAAGAAAATCTAATAAAAATGAGAGGTTGAATTTATTATCTTAAAAAAATCTTACCTATTTCCCTCAAATAGATGCTCTGCAGAGTTGAAAACAATTTTCAATAGTGATATTACTTTCTTAGAGTTATAATTTTTTATACATAATTCCTTCTGCAGGTAAATAAAAATACCCCAAAGCAGTAAAAATAAAATAAAGCAACAGTAACTGAAAAGCCTACCAAGGGTTTTCATTTTGGTAAACATTTATTTCACCATCTAAGCTTCAGACTCCTGATATGACCCTCGGGATAATATGACAGACTCAGGTTTGATTCCCTCTGGTATTTCAACCAATACTGTGTACAACCTGAGGACCGTTTTTTTGAGGATAAATGACTGGCTAGGAAGACTAAAGTCCTGAGGCTTTGCCTGGGGCCTATAATCTCACCTAATCATTATTCACAATCCCCCAGAAAAGCCTCGAGCTAAAATTGTGATTGCTATTTAGAACTAAACTTGCAAATTCATTTTTGAAAATCTTTTCTTCTTTTGTGATTTCATTTTTTTGTTTAATTCATGACCACCTTTAGATATCAACTATAGCAAGCATTAAAACCTAGAGCAATAGTCCATCTGTTTTGAGTGTTGCTTTCTTTACTAATTTATAAAAAGATATTTTAATAGCAAAAATGCCTAAGGACTACATTGCGTAATACATGCAACTAAAAATGTAAAGTCCTTAAAGGGGATATGAAAAGCAGTGATAATGGAGAAGAGTTCTGTAAATTTAGAATTTTGTAATACAGTTCTCATAAGCCATTTTCAATTTGAAAAGCCAAAATAATTTTTATAAATGCAAAGATGAATTGAAGGATGCAATATCCTCTGAAAATCAGGGAATAAGCTAGAGTCAAGCCATACCACAAATTTCTTTAACTAACCTTTCACTTTTTTTTTTTTTTTTTTTACTTAGGATGTAAAAAATACTTCTTGCTATCTATCCTGCCAAAATGTTCCACTCTTGCTTATTTCTAGGATTGGCCATTGCAATCCTCTCTCTGTTCTTCCACTAATTCTACTTTATTTAATAGTGACATATAATTTCTTACTGATGATAACACTTAAGAGTCTCCTCTCTTAAAAACAGCAATTAAGAGTGAGGGCTGTTAAGTCTCAGACTGCCTAGACTAGAGTCAGATTCCTTATCTCTATAAAGGGGATAATAATAGTTGTTACTTCAAAGTATATTGTGAAGGTAAGTGAGACAAATGACTTAAAGTATTTAGTAGATTGTCTGGTACATAGTAAGTACTCATAAATGTTAGTTATTGTTAATAATGAAGACTTTTTAGAACCTTTTCTTTACTTCTTAAAGGTCTCCTGAGAAAACAAAACACATTTGCTTGACTTTGGACAAACTTGAGTTAAACTCTTTTTTCTTTTGTTTTCTCCTTTATAAAATGAAATAATCTGACCATATTAACCCAAAGGTCTTTCTTAACTGTAAAAACTTACATAATTTTATTTAGCTCTGGCTAAGGTTCAGACTTATTTTCCTTTTCTGTTTTTAATGTGCATGGACAATTCTTTTTCTGGTTGAGACTAACTTTTCTTCTTTGATTAAGAACTACATCTGATGATATTCTGTACCCCTACTAGCCCTAGGAATCATGGGGTATTTTCCCAATTTCCTATGTGAGGTACCATATTCACAATCAAACTCTACAGAAGCCCCTAAGAAGGTATTGCTTTCTTCTGAACTGATACTTTAAAAGTGAATCAGATATTAATTACATGTAATATGTAAAATTTTGTAATCCAAGGATTAAACAAAAAATTGTTATGTTTTTGGAGAGGCATATGTAAAGTTTTATTCAAAAATGTTAACTTATATGGCAAAAATGAAGTACACAAAATAAAAACAAAACATCATATCCAAACATTAAAAAATGAAAAAATAAGAAAACATAATTGTATCACATGTGATTTGTAGTGTTGATAGTCTTAATATGATTCTTCATTCTTATCAATAAAGAAAAAGCCTCAAAGACCACCAAGAATAATTTAGAATGGGGCATAAGTGACATAGGCATGAAAGAAATATAAAAGACAAATAACAATATGCAAAGATATACATTTTACTAGTAATCAAATAAATGAAAATTAGAATGCCATATACTTTTCTCTTTTCAGATGTATTTAAATTGAATACCAATGGCATTGGTTAATACCAATGGCAAAATTACAGAGAAAGTGGCACTCTGATGCACTGTTGGTGGAAATGCAAATTGGTAGAGCCTTTCCATATATTTCCCCTTTGATCTCCCAATTCCATTTAAAAGAATATACCATAAGCTAGCATTTTCCAAAGTGTTCAGTGGGATGTTGATATGTTCTGATGTTATTTTGTGTGTATGTATGTAAAAGTCTAAATTTAATTTTAAATGTAAATGTATACAATGGCATTCAAAAACTTTTCTTTCCCTTTTTTTAAAATAAAATTTATTTTTCAGAGAAGTTTTAGGCTCACAGCAAAACTGAGTGTTAAGTATAGCAATTTCCCATATTGTCCCCTGCCCCCATACACCACAGTTTCTCCATCCTGTAGACACATGTTATCTTAAGAAAACATTCTATAGTCAAATAAGTTTGATTTCTCAGACCTTTGTTACTACTATACATAGGTATTCTCCAAGATGGTGAACAGTGGTTCTTTATGTTATAGGCCATGGAATCCTCTTATCAGAGAGCATGCTTAGGAACTAAGAGTCTGCAACACTTACTTTTTTGGAAACTGTCCTAAAAAATCACTAGACACAAATGCAAACATGTATGTACAAGAATGTTCACTGAAGTCATATTTAACACAAGAAAAAACCTGGAAAGATTCCATATACTCAATAATTAGAAAGTGGTTACATAATTTATGTTATGTTCTTAAACTGGAATATTATATAACCATTAATAATGGAAATGCAGATGATATTTACTCACATTACACATAAGGTAATAAGTTGCTAAGTAAAGAAGCAATCTAGCCAAAGAACATTTATATCCTATTGTTACCAATCCTAATCCTAATATTATATGGATACATATATTATACATTGTATACAAATATATCAATGAATTCAGAAAGACATACAACAAAATATAAAGAGTAGTTATCACAAGGTGATAGATTACTATACCTTTCTGTTTGTCTTATCTTTTTTCTTAATGAACATCTATTAATTTTATAATAGAAATATTTTTTAAAGGCAATGTGTTTATACGTCTTAACTGTTTGGAGACATCTGGCATTTTATTCTTTAGGTGTCAGATGCTTTTCATATTTAACAAAAATTAAGTTCACAGTCAAGAAAACTATAATTATATAAAGAATTCATACAGAAAAAACACAATTCCTACCTTCTGGAGAGAAACTGATAAAAACATAACAAGTGCTGTGAGAGCCAGCAGCGTAATGGAGGCAGTAAATCTCTAGATGCTCTATGCCTTTATGAGTCCCTATAAGGGAGTACCTCTTCTCTCTGTAACACAAATAACATAAACACAAAAATTTATTTAAAGGAGCAGCTGAATGAAAATCATCCTTAAGTATAGCTTGGAGCTATACAGGCTGCCTGTTTCCAGGTGTGATCTCACAGGTAAACAGTTAGAAATATTACCACTTAGTCTCTTTATGACCTTGGAAAAGTTACTTATCTTCTCCAAGCCTCAGTTTCCTCATCTGTACATGGGGATAAGGATATAACCAACTATAAAGATTAATATTCATAAAGTATTCATAACAGTGCCAGATACTGTTGCTACATACGTGGTTTCTACAAATAAATACCTGAGTGGGATTGATTGTATTAATAGAGACCCTCCACAGAGCACATTACTATTAGTGATATTTTACTTCTGTTAACATCTCAAGTAATTCTCATCTCAATCCTGTAAAGTATTGTTATTATTACAAGCTAGCCCTCAGCTTGTATACCAGAAACTTGATTTTATCAACTCCCTAAACTGATACAAAGAAACTCACAAACAACTGATCAATTTAAAAGAGAACCCCTTCCCTCTCCACCCCCTCCCCAAATGATATCCATTGAATAAAATACTATGTACTAATATCTGGTCTATGTAAGTACTGAACCACTTAGACATTATCTGATTAGTATAAAATTAAAGCAAGGAGAATTAAAAACTCATATTGGATCTTTCATTAAGCCATAGTTGTATGATATGCTTTTCTATAGTGTTACTGTAGAAACATTGGTAGGAAAACCAATTTCCTCGTATTCTTGGTATGATACCTTGAGAAGGCATGGCATCACCAATGAAGTATTCTTGCCAAGAATATTCAATCTGAATCTAATAATAAAAGAAATTTTTAGAAAAAAATCTAAATTAAAGGACATGTTGCAAACATTGGCCCAGACTTAAAAAATATCAGTGATATGACACAAAGAGGCTGGGAATTTTTTTTAGATTAAAGGAGATTAAGTGGATATGACAAGTGAATAAAATGCATGATCCTTAATTGGATCTTGGATTGGAGAAAAAAAGACAGCTATAATTACTGGACAACTGGGAAATCTAAACTGCAGACTTCAAAAATCTCTATCGGTTAATAAATTTAAAATTAACTTAGGTGGTTTGTACCTGCAGATAAAATTATTCATTAATTCATTTATTCATCACGATGTGTTAAATACCTATTCAGTGTGATAGGCCTGAAGATGACAAAAACTCCTGCAAGTAACAAACCCTAAAATACAGATATGGCTTAGCCAAAGAGGTCAGGTGAACTCAGTCTGGCAAGTTAGCAAATGAAGGTATGTAGCTAAACTTCTTATCTGTTATATTTGAGACTCTGACCATCTTCCTACTGAAGTATTCTTCTTTCTAATGGAGGGGAAATTTTCAGAATGTTAGAGCAGGTCACTGCTGCTTCATGCTGCCTTTAGTAAGGTGCCACAAGAAAGAGAGGCACATCAGGAAGCAGAGAAGGGAAAAAAAAGATAGCTTTGCCAAAAGAGCTACTTTCTGTCTGTGGCTGAGAATCAGATCATCTGAAGCCTGGCAGGTTGAAAAAGCCAAATTATAAATGTTTTATGATCAACTTTTACTTATTTTTGAATAGGTTATTTTCATGATGTAGAATTTGAAAGGTACAAAGAGGCAGTGAAAATTTCTCTTCCACTCTTGTCCCCAAGACAAGACTGTTTTCCCTCCTCAGAGGCAACCTCTGTTAACAGATTCATGTATTCCTCCAGAAATGTTTAATGCATTGCGAATCTACAGTTGTATTTACAGAAGCAGAGCAGGTTATACACTCTTCTACAGCTTGCTTTCTTCACAGTATGTTTTGTCAATTGATCATCTCGGTACCTATAGAGTTAATTTTATTTTATTTTTTAAATTTTTTAACATTTATTTATTTTTGAAGAAACACAGCATGAGTGGGGGAGGGGCATAGAGAGAGGGAGAGACAGAATCTGAAGCAGGCTCCAGGCTCTGAGCTGTGAGCGCAGAGCCTGACGCGGGGTTCAGACCCATGGACCGCGAGATCATGATCTGAGGTGAAGTCAGACGCTTAACTGACTGAGCCACCCAGGCGCCCCGCAGATTTTTCTTAAGCAAAAGAAATAAGATACTGGCCACCAGGAGGAAAGGAGCATTGAGATGTCTAAGTGTAGAGTACTGAAGATAATAACTAAGGAATGTACCTGGGAGGATTTTCTTGAAGACTTCTTTGGATTCTAAGCATGCCAGTGTATTGTGGCAGAGCATCTGAAAAGTTATTGAAGCCTCTGCCATGAGAGGGGTGCAAAAGTGGCTAACACTGAGTTGGCAGACATAAAGGAGACTGAGGTTTGAAGAAACAGGGCAAAGAGTACAGGGTCCTTACAACTGGAGACTGTGGCAAGAATTATGGCAGTAGATCCCGTATATGAAGTCCAGAGGCCAAGCAAGAGGAATTATGTCTTGGGGGATGCTGGTACATGGTGCCGAAATGTCAAGGGTCAAGCAATAACTCAGAGGAGACAAGCAAGCAGAGAGAGGGGTATGGAAACCCACACTCATCCATTGATGACAGGATGGTATGAGCCTCCCTGGAACCTGGAGAAGTAGAAGGGAAGGAGAAAATCCTTCTAAACTAAGGGTAAAAATCTTGGCTTAAAGCCTAAATTGATTCAATTTTACTTCAGAAGTAACCAACCAACTACCAATTGGTAGGATTAATTCCTTTATCTGTGGAAATGGTCATGGGGACAGTGACATACATGTATTAAGTATAACACATTGTTTGGCCCATGGTTGGTGGACTTAATTTCTCTAAAGTTAAAACTATGTTGCCCAGATTTTGATTTGGAAAATTTGACCATCTTTTTAAATTTTTTTTTAATTTTTTTAATGTTTATTATTTTTGAGAGAGAGAGACAGCAAGCGGGGAAGGAGCAGAGAGAGAGAGAGAGGGAGACAGAATCTGAAGAAGGCTCTAGGCTCTGAGCTGTCAGTACAGAGCCCGATGTGGGGCTTGAACCCACGAACCACGAGATTATGAACTGAACTGAAGTTGAACGCGTAACCAACTGAGCCACCCAGGCGCCGCTGGAAAATTTGATCATCGTGTCATATGTCATTAGTATACAAGATTGCGCTCTGTAAAATAAGGCTCCTAGATACTGTTATCAGACTGATGGAGTAATAAACATCCCCATATGCCATGAAGGAAGCAGGTCTCTGTCATAATAAAAGCATTTAAATATAAAATACAAACATAAACAGCACTCCTCTCAAATATACCCTAAGACTGAGGATAAGGATTAGATATAGTTATTCCCCATTTCCCCCAAATAGATATTATCTTTTTTAAAAAAGATATTTACCTTAAATCTAACAAGTGTTAAAAAGAAACTACTTGGTGGATAATAAAAACAATATTGATTTCTGATTAGAGGTAGATTGAACATACACATTTAACTACATTCCTTTTTAAAACTATACTAAAATACAATTTAGTATTAAGATTTTTATTCAAAAGCATAAATGAATGAAGAAAAGGAGAGTGAGAGATGAATTACAGTAACAAAAATTTGGAAGCTAGACGACAGAAGGATGGCAGCTGACTGACAGCTGATTCAAACAAGCAATTCATTTTAGGTAGTAGGTAAAGGCAGGAAGCAATTTCATTTGTACTACAGTTTCCACAAAAACTTGGGAACTGGTGGCACCCAAACTTGTGGAAATGAGTTAAGTAAGAGCAAACCTAGTTAGAAATCTATTTAAGAATTAGTCTTTTGCATTGTCTCTCTACCATTCACAACTGAACAAGTACGCCTCCCTTTCTCACCCTGGAAGAAGAGTAAATATTTACTCTTTGAAGTGTATAAAACAGAAGATTCCCCAAACTGGGAGATTTTGAAGAATTCTGGAGGGTAGAGTACTGTATTTAAAACAGAATTGAATGAAATTTTATATGATAAATATTAAGACTCCCAAGTCCTCTTCTACTAGGTTTGAAGAATGCTAGTAGCCCATCATAAAACTGGAGAGTGGAAGAGTCTCCTTTGGTGAATAAAACTGGAATTTAAAAAAATGGTGCTCAATGAAATGATATTGGAGGTTCCTGAACAAATAAGCATATTCAGATCTAGGGAATCCATAGTCATTAAGCTCCAGTTATGTGTTATCCTGGCATCCCCCTTTCTTACTATCTGAAATATGAACCGGGACAGCCAATGACCGCTAGACATCTGGGGAAAGCTCCTAACATGAAAGATGGAGACTAAAACCAAACCAAACCAAAACCAAAGCCAAAACAAACAGAAAATAGAAAAAGGAAAGAGAATTAAAAAAACAAAACCCTATGTTTAAAGAGATAAGATAAGAACTGCATCCATGAAACAAAAACACACTGCTTTATTTATTTTTTAAGTTTATTTATTTATTTTGAGAGAGAGTGAGTGAGAGAGACAGCAGGGCAGGGCGGAAGGAGGAGAGAGAGAGAATTCTAAGTAGGCTCCTCACTCTCAGCACAGAGTTCGATGTAGGGCTTGAACCCATGAATCGTGAGATCATGACCTGAGCTGACACTGAAAGCCAGACACTTAACTGGCTGAGCCACCCAAGTGCCCCTAAAACACATTGTTTTAAAAAAAAGAAAAGAAAAAAAAATCCTGGAAACACGAAACTACTGCTGGGAAACAAAATCATGATAGAAATGGAAGCCTCAACAGAAAGGTTGGAAAATCTCCCAGGAAGTAAAGAGATTAAGAGAAAGAACATAGGAGAGAAAGGATATGAAGATTAGGAGAGCAGTCTAGGATGTTCAACATTCAACTAACAGAAAAAGAGAAAAGAAAATTAAGAAAAAAATCATCAAAGAAATAACTTATGAAAAATTTCCTAAATTAAAGAGCATAAATTTCTACTTTAAAAGGGGTCACTGAGTGCCTGAATGAAAACAGATCTCCAACAGATCACATCATAACAAAATTTTAGAACTCTGTGACAAACAGAAAATTATAAAAGCTCCCGGAAAGGAAAAATATATAAAACAGAAAGTAGAATGTCTCTCAACTTTTCAACACTGAAACTAAAAGACAATAGAGATAGACCATAAAAATTCTCAGAAAATAAATTCCAAACCAGAATTCTGTATTTAGCTAAATATCAATCAAATATCAGTAAAGCAGAAAGACATATTCAGACAGGTAAGACCAAAACTATTGGTAGATGTGTTTCTTCAAAATGGGAGAGTAAATGAAGAAGGAAAAGACATTAAAAACAAGAGTTTCAACTCAAAACAGGGACACAAGAAGTCCAAAGGTGATAGTGAAAAGTAATCCATACAACGTGGGACAGAGGTTGCTGTTGAATCAGAAACAAGTACATAAGACACAAGACAAAAGAAAAATGAGACAATCATTAATTTTAGGGAAAACAGACAATTGGAAACATGATGTGGTTCGGCCATGAATTAAGTTCACAAAGATATAAATGTGTTTAATGAAATCTTAAACATCAAAATCATGATATAATTGTACTGAGAAGATGAAGTATTTGTGGTGATGGGGTGGGGATATAAAAACTTTAACTTTACTGTTAGAGTAAAGTTTTACTTTACTTTACTTTTAACTTTACTGTTTCCTTACTGGGAAATTAATAGATTATATGCAAAGCTGAAAAAAATCAAGAAGTAAAAATATAATCGTATTATTTATGTATTTATTTTTATTTTTTTGAATGCTTATGACAGCTTTATCATAAATAGCTCCAAACTGGGAACTACTTAAATGTCTATCAATTGGTAAACAGATACACAAATTATAGCACATCTATACAATGAAATACTACTCAGCAATAAAAAGGAATAATACATGCAACAGAAGAATCTCAAAAGCATTACATGAAGTGAAAGAAGCCAGACACAAACCCTACATATTGCATTATACCATTTCATGACAATCTGGAAAAGACAAAAGTACAGAGACAGGAATCAAATGAGTGTTTGCTACAGGCTGTAGTAAAGGTGGTGGTGGGGGGAGACAGATTATAAAGACACACGAGAACTTGCTGGGGTGATAGAAATGTCCTATAGCCCAATTGTGATGGTTACATTATGTTATACATCTGCCAAAACTCAACACATTATACATTTTAAAATGGTGAATTTTATTGTATGTAAATTATTCCTCAATAAACCTGAATTCATAGGCCATAAAAGGCATTGTAGCTTTCTCCTACTTCTCTCTTGGATCACTCACTCTAAGGGAAGCCAGGTATTGTGAGGACACCCACCACCCTTATGGAGAGGCCCACATGATAAGGAACTGAAACCTCTTGCCAACATGTGAATGAGACACCTTGGAATCTGATCCTCGAGCCTCAAACCTTGAATTAACTGGGGCTGCTGCCCTGGCCGACATCTTGCCTGCAACCTCAATAGAAGTCCTGAGGCAAAACCAACTAGCTAAGCCAGTCCCAAATCCTTGACCCAAAGAAACTGTGGGATAATAAATATTTGTTGTTTTAAGCCACTAAGCCTGGGGTAATAATTGTTCCACAATTATAGATAGCTAATATACTGTGAGATGGGGGAATAATCTCAGGTGAAGTTGGTGAAGTGGGTAGAGAGCAGAGATCTTGTAGACTTATAGGCATTGTGAGTACTTCAGATTTGAGTCTTAGTTCAATGGTAAGGCATTGGTAGTTCTATTCAGAATAACAATCACAATTTCACTTTAAGTGTCACTCTACTATGGAGTGGTCAAGAATGGAGGCAGACAGACCAGTTAGGAGGCCATTGCAGTAGTCTATGTGAGATGATGGTGGTTTAGACTAGGGTGGTGACAGCGGAGATAGATGCATAGAGTCGAGGAAGTAGAGAGGAATCAAAGATGAGTCTAGGGTCTTTTGGTTTGACCAGATGAAATGAGAATAACTATAAAAGGAATATACTGGGAGAAGTGAGGGATGAAAGCCAGTCCCGAAGGAGTGTATAAGCATGATGTATTTGTTGCAAATTGCAAAAAGGTCAGTATGGTTGGAGTTTATGGTGACTAAATGGGAGGAGAGAGTGAGGAGAAAGGAAGCTGAGAAAACAGGCATGGGAGAAAGACCCTATTTACCACCATAAAGTATCTGGACTTTATGCAGCTAGCCACTGGAAGCCACTCAAAAAAAATTTTTTTTAATGTCTATTTATTTTTGAGACAGAGAGAGACAGAGTGTGAGCAGGGGAGGGGCAGAGAGAGAGAGAGAGAAAGAGAGAGAGAGGGAGGGAGACACAGAATCCGAAGCAGGCTCCAGGCTCTGAGCTGTCAGCACAGAGCCTGACATGGGGCTTGAAGTCACGAACCATGAGATCATGACCTGAGCCCAAGTTGGATGCTTAGCCGACTGAGCCACCCAGGCACCCTGCCACTCAAAGATTTTAAGTAGGAGAGTGACTGATCAAATTCACATTTTATTTTTTTTTTCTGTTTTTTTTTTAATTTTTTTTTCAACATTTATTTATTTTTTGGGACAGAGAGAGACAGAGCATGAACGGGTGAGGAGCAGAGAGAGAGGGAGACACAGAATCAGAAACAGGCTCCAGGCTCTGAGCCATCAGCCCAGAGCCCGATGCGGGGCTCGAACTCATGGACCGCGAGATCGTGACCTGGCTGAAGTCGGACACTTAACTGACTGCGCCACCCAGGCGCCCCATCAAATTCACATTTTAGAAAGGTAACTAGCAGCAGCAATAAAGAGTTTGGCTTGAAGATGGGAGACATTGGAAAGTAGGAGATATTTTAAATAACTTTCTTATTTTAAGGAAGCAGCAAAGTATAGTAGGAAGAACAAATGACTTTGGAAGCAGATCCAAATTCAAATCTTTTTAATATTTAAGTTTATTTAGTGTGTGTGTGTGTGTGTGAGAGAGAGAGAGAGAGAGAGAGAGAGAGAGAGAGAATCTCAAGCAGGCTGTGTGATGTCAGCACAGAGCCCAGTTCAGGGTTTGATCTCACAAACCATGAAATCATGAAATGAGCTGAAACCAAGAGTCAGACACTTAACCAAATGAGCCACATAGGCACTCCCCCAAATTAAAATCTTGACATAGCAAATTTCCATCTATTACAAGTTGAATCGTGTCTCCCCTCCATCTCCAATTCATATGTTGAAGTCCTAACCCTAGTAACTCAGATGTGACCTCATTTGGAAATAGTCATTGCAGTTCTAATTAGTTAAGATAAGGTCATAGTGGAGTAGGATAAGCCCCTAATCCAACAACTGATATCCTTATAGAAAGAAAAAATTTGGTCATAGACATGCATGCAGAGATAATGCCATTTGAACATGAAGGCACAGATCTATAGGTCAAGGAATGCTAAAGATTACCAACAAATCACTGGAAGCTAAGGGAGAGGCATGGAACAGATTCTTTCTCCACAGTCTTCAGTCTTCAGAGATTCTTTCTCACAGTCTTCAATTATACCCCAGTAACCAACTCTGTTGACACGTTGATCTTGGACTTTCAGCCTTCAGAACTGGCATAACCAATGATGAGGCTCCCAAACACAGTCCCAATTCCAGCCCCAGAACTAGCCACCCCAACTGTGGCAGCCCCAGCCCCAATGAACTTGGCTGCTGTGTCGATGTCCTTTGAAACAGCGCTGGTTTGGAAACTGTGGCTAGGAATAAGTGAGGTCAGGGGACGTGGGGCTGCCCAGCTGCTGAGGATCTCATCTATCAGTGTCTCTGGTGGTTTTAGTGCCACTGCAGACAGTGATCGGCTCGACAGCTGAGAGGTGCTCCTGACCAAGAAGGGGCAGAGACGAACTTTGCACAGGCGTACATTTTCAGGGGATGAGGGACTGTGGCAGGAGAGTTGCTCCCAGTGCAGAGAAGACAGAGACTAATCATATTATTTAGAATGTTCTTTTTCATAAATATAAAAAGAAACAGCTAAAAATAAACTGAAAATGACTGCTTCTGGGAATCAGAAAATTGGTGGAAGGAATTGCAGAGCAGGGGACTGCCTCTGTTTTGTTTTTGTTTTTGTTTTTGTTTTTAAGTTTCATAGGACTCCGTGACTTTTTAAACTATGTCCATGTGTAATTTTTATAAATACAAAACAAAACAAAAAATAGCATAAGATTACCATTAACAATGATCTGTGGAACTTAATAGGTGTTTATAAATTCTTTTTGTTTTTAAGTATTTATATTTTTTGAGAGAAGGGAGGGGCAGAGAGAGAGAGAGAGAGAGAGAGAGAGAGAGAGAGAGAAAGAGAGAGCATTCCAAGCAGGCTTCGCACTGTCAGTGCAGAGTCCAACGCAGGGCTCGATCTCTTGGATTGTGAGATCACGACCTGAGCCATAATCAAGACTCAGATGTTTAGCTTTCTGAGCCACACAGGAGCCCCAGGCATTTATAAATTCTTAAGTGTCATTGCATATGAATTGTTGTATTATACAATCGTATAGGGCAAGTTTTTAGAAAAAAAGTGTTGCACCAGACAAACACCTGCTATGGCAGCCAGCAAGTACTTGGCAGGTATTTAAACATTGCTACTTTAATTAGTAACAATGAAAAACAAAAACAGGCACTGTTTTTGTAGAGGCTTCTAAACTTTAGAGGTTCTACCTCTTTTTAGTATATAATCTTGGACCTCTTTTTGCTTATGATTCTTTATCTGTCAAACCCTTATTTCACAGTAATGTTGTGATTGTAATCGATATAGGAACAGTCTTTAGCACACTGCCTGAGACATAATAAATGGCTAATAAATAATTGCTATTTTAATTGTAATTCCAAATTCTTAATTCTTTATTGTCAGAATCATATCCACTGTACTTCCTTCCACGCCCTTCCATAGAACTTGGAGCAATTTGTTCCCCATAAACATCTTGTTCAACCACCCCACAGAGATCAGACTCGATTGTTACCTTAAAATTAATCATGACTGGTATACTTTGAAACATAACTAGAAATAAATGTCATGCTTGGAATCACGTCTCTCCCTTTTTTTAAATCCATTACTGCTTTATTTTATTTATTTATTTATTTATTTATTTATTTATTTATTTAATAAAAATAAATGGCATCCAGGAACAGGGTTTGTAACCAGAAGACCTAAGTTTGGGTAGGTCATTTAACGTTTCAGAGTATTCATTTTCTCATCTGTAAAGTGGAGGTGATAATACCTGCTGGAATGGACATTTGATGTTTGCCTCCCTACCACGCTTTCCTGCTACTTCTGGTAACTGTATACTGATTTTCCTTTGGACAACTTATCCATTTCCCAGCTCTAGGGGAGGGTCTTACTGCCAAAGTAACTCAGCATATTATCCTATCCCACTGTCCACAGTTACGTGTTCAAGGATGAGCACTTAACCAAATCAGGACCAGGGACACTAAAAACTGCCAGTGTCATCAAGTGTGGAGCTGACAGTGGAGCCAGTTTAGCTCCAAATTAGCCTATCTGAAGACCATTCCATGCTATGAACCAAAATATCCTTTTTTAGTCTAAGCCAGTGTGTGTGTCTGTGCTGTAGGAAGGGTAGGGAGGGGTAGGAGAGGTAGGGCAGAGAGGGAGAATGTTCTTCACTGCAACCAAATGAATCTTAAAACTCCTATCTACCTTATAACCATTATCTCCACTACTTCTAAGATCAACTGAGACAATAAATGAATTAAAAATTTGGTAAACATAAAGCAATATGCAAATGTTGTTACTATTATAATTGTTAATAACAAAGCCCAACTCCTTCAAAAAGCGAACTATGTCTTGCAATGGTCTTGCAAAAGATTTTCACAAAAACCAAAGTAGCCTATTTAAAATCTGGACATGTTAGATATTATTTGTGAATATATGTTTTGTATAAAAACATATGAATATGCAGTTGTTCAAATCACTGTAGGTCATGCATGTGACAGCAGCTCAGGTGGCATCCTTACTCATCAAACTTAAAATGTTAGGCTAGTATCCCCCAATCTCTGTTTTACCCTTTGATATTTATGGTTGTATGCTCCATAAACCTGTTTGAATCTTTTAGAAACTATGTATTTTGTACTAGTTACTTACAAGTGAATTTTATCAGACAATTAATTAGTCAAGTCTGGAGTATTTTACAATTGTTTTATTATTTATAAATAAGATGCTAACTAAAAGGAAACTGAAAAATGGTAACTGCTTCCTATAAAAGCTGACTTTATAAACTGTAAAATAAAATACTTTGAAGTCAGAGGAAAAAATTGGAAGTAAATGGATATTTCAAATGAGTTCAAAGGCTTTGAAAAGATATTTGTTTGCTTAAATAGATTTAGCTCTTCATGTCTATAGGATTAATTTGACTGGCAATTCTTTTCTTTCTGGCTAAAGCAATAGTAAATTGTAGCTCAATTCGTATTTCACTTCTCAGAAACTGAGTAAGTGCAGCTGAAATAAATGCTGTTTTAAAGTATTTGCTCCATCTGACATGTCCATGGTCTTATATCCACATTAGGCTCCTTCAGGTAAAGCATCAGCTAATCAGGTAATAAGGATGATTTTTGGTCTCACCTTTCATTATCACTACCTGATGAAAAGAATGAATATAATGATTTCATGAAATGTTTCATGAATGTAAACATTTTCTTATGATGAAAACTATCTTAAAAAAATGAAAAACTGAGCTATAATCACATTTTTTACAGAAATAAGATGATGAAAAAAGAATGATATTCTCTAGTTGAAAATAAGTTATGATATCAGTTTTGCAGGTAAAAGTTTTATAACAATTAAAAATAGTATTAGATTGACTATTAGTCAGAAAGCAATAAAATGCTTCAATTCCAGTTTTCTTCCTAATAAATTCCAGTAACTCTTCTTAATAAACCAGAGTTACTAACTGGGCCTAAGAAGAGTCTGGTATTTTAATATGTATACTTTAAATCAGTTTTGTCTTTCAAAATGGTTATTTTGGGAAGTTATAAACCAACCCCAGAAATGCTGGAATTGTTCGAAGTATTTTTGGAATTTATATTTTGTTAATTGCCTTTACAATTAGCTTTTGCACCACACAAGATCTCTTGTTGTTTTTGATCCAAAAAAGGCATACATAACTTTTGACCCACTAAACTTAGTTTGAGATGACATTTAGTTGGTTTCAGAATTCAGATGAAATTAGTGTGTAGATTCAAAATAGTGTGTCACAGAACAAAAGCAATTCCATAAATATTTTGTGCAAAGGCAGTGCTTATGGAATGAGTCTACAGTGTAAGTCTACAATAAGTCTCTCAAAAGTTCAACTGAGAAAGAGTCAAATAATAATCCAGATTTAAAAATTTTGTGTTTGTCACTTTCCCTACAATTAACATCTTAAATTAGGAATCAAATAGCAGTCTGAATATGCAGACATAATACATTAAGTTGTAGACTGTGCAGTTAAGTTTTTCTAAAATCAGTAACTCCTGGAAATTAATTCAATTTAACAAGCATTTATTGAGTATATTCTACATACCTATTGTAGTGCTAGGTACAATAGGAAATAAATAAATAATACAAAGCCAGGTCCTCAAGGCACTTATAAGCTAACAGAAGAGGAAATTATATACAATAACCACTAAAACATTCTACTTCACTTCATTCCAGATTGGACTATTCTAAATGAAGTTATAATCTTAATTGTATAAGTTAATTTACATTTAAACATTTTAGTGCTTATTTTCTCATGTGTATCCTATCACCACTACCTTTGTGTACCTTTATAAATACATATCACATTAAATTGTGTAAATTTGTTTATATATCTGCCTCCTCAGCTAGCCTATGAGCTCCTTCACAGTAAGGACTAGAGTAGCATAATGTCTAATATAATGTGAAACATGCACAACAACTGTATGAATCATGAGGCAGGAAGTTAAGTGTACATCTAAAAGATGCAAACTGGTATGAGAAAACTGAACAAAGAATGGTTTAATTTTCTCTGGAGAGCTTGGGGAAAGCTTCAAAAAGACAGCTTCAAAGAAAATTGAGATCTCAATAGAAATAGAAGAAGAAAGAGAAGATATAGATGGATGGAACAGGAAAGGTTTGCAAAAGCATGAAAGTAAAAAAGTACTGGGTATGCTTTAAAACTTCATAATCTAGTGTAATTGGAATTGTAAGCTTTCGTGGTTTATTAACAGATGTATTAGAGGTATGGAGAGGTGTAGGAGGAGAAACACCTAGACAAGTCAGTAGTGATCTGAGTGGGTTTGTTTTTCCACACCTGTACAACTGGGGGACCGATACAGGTGCCATGAAAAAGGCCTTTGGGAATCTGTCACATGACCGAACACAATTCAACTGTCTATACTGTTTTAGAATAATGTAGAGCACTATTTACCAAACGGTATTTTAGGGAATAATACACTCAGAGAAGTGTAATACACTTCTGGGTTTGCAGAGCCCAGTTCAATGTAGCGTATTTTCCCAAATAATTTGATCATGGAATCCTTTTGAAATTCCCATTAACATCCCAGTTTGGAAAATATTATTGTAATTTCCCTATGTTTAATATGTAAGTTTTCACTATACTTAAACTCAAAATCTGAGTCATCAGATCAGTCTGTTTCAAGCCTCTTGATGCTATATTATTAATGGGAATAACTCCTAAATATCCACTAATTTGGTAGTAATAGAGGATATGAGAGAGGATCATGATAAATAAGATTATCAACATGTTTATAGTTGTCTTATATACCTAAACCTACCTGAAATATTTAATATTTCATGACAGATTGATCAAGACTACAGTGAAAATTAGTGAAATAAACATAAGGTTGACTTAGATATAATACCTCAAAAATATCAAGAAACTGGAAACAAGGTGAATGTCAATAAACAGAGGAATAGTTGAATAAATTCTGGTATATCCATACTATATAATATATTGCAGTCATTAAAAATATTACAGGGGAGGGGCGCCTGGGTGGCTCAGTTGGTTAAGTGTCTGACTTCGGCTCAAGTCGAGATCTCATGGCTCGTGAGTTTGAGCCCCTTGTTGGGCTCTATGCTGACAGCTAGAAGCCTAGAGCCTGCTTCAGATTCTGTGTCTCCCTCTCTCTGCACCTCCTCCGCTCATGCTCTATCTCTCTCTGTCTCAAAAATAAATAAACATAAAGAAATTTAAAAAAAAATTAGAGGGGAACCTGGATGGCTCAGTCAGGTAAGCATTTTGACCCTTGATTTCAGCTCAAGTCATGATTTCATGGACAGGCTCTGCGCTGATGGCATGGAGCCTGCTTGGGATTCTCTCTCTCTCTCTCTCTCTCTCTCTCTCTCTATCTCTCTCTCTCTCCCCCTCTCCCCTGCTCGTGTGCTCTCTCTCCCACTGTCTCTCAAAATAAAATAAATAAACTTTAAGAAAACTAGAGCTGTTTCTACAAGGTATTATAGAGTAAGAAATGCAAGATACAAGGCTGTGTGTGTGTGTGTGTGTGTGTGTGTGTGTGTGTGTATGTGTGAGAGAGATCCCATGTTTTAAAGCAATGAACAAAATTCCTGTCTCTGTATATGCGTATGCATTGAATACAGGAAAGATAATACACTGGGTTAAGAAGAAAAGACTGAATAAAGATATGATCATAATTTTACATACATGTAAAATAAAAATAAGATCCAAGTAAATGAAAAATATTAAAAACTACAAAATTTACATCAAAGTTAATTATGACTAATACAGTAAATCATCCTCTGTTTGAATTTTTTGATGGTTTGCCATTAATTCAGTGGGACCTGGGGTGGGTGGGATGTACATTTCTTAGAAATTGTCATGTATCCCTTCATGATCTGGTTCCTATTTTTTTCACATTACCAGTGTATATTCTACATTCCAGCTATTCTAAACAACCTAGCATTTACTAGAATGCCTTGTGCTACTTCATATTCCTGTGTCTTTGTGCACACCAGGTCCATTGCCTGAAATGTCCTTTTTTTCCCACTTCTCTGCATATTGAATTCTTACTTAAAAAATTTATGAATAAGGGGCGCCCAGGTGGCTCAGTCAGTTAAGCATACAACTCTTGATTTCGGCTCAGGTCATGATCTCATGGTTTGTGAGATCCAGTCCCGCAGCAGGCTCTGTGCTGACAGTGTGGAGCCTGCTTGGGATTCTCTCTCTCTCCCTCTCTCTCTCTCTGCTCCTCCCCGCGCTCTTTCAAAATAAATAAATAAACTTAAAACAATTACATGTAATATCTAGTCATACAAATACAAGATACAGGGGCACCTGGGTGGCTCAGTCAGTTAACGGGTCCAACTTTGGCTCAGGTCATGATCTCACAGTTCATGAGTTCGAGCCCCACGTCTGGCTCTGTGCTGACAGCTTGGAGCCTGGAGCTTACTTCAGATTCTCTGTCTCCCTCTCTCTGCCCCTCCCCAGCTTTCACTCTGTCTCTCTCTCTTTCAAAAATAAATAAACATTAAAAAATTAAAAAAAAACAAAATACATAACATTTTCTATCACAAGCATTAAGTAAGTGTTATAGGAATTCAGAGTCTTGACTGGGACAGCCAGGAAAAGCTATTTGAATTAGGTCTTGAAGGACTAGCACTTTAACAGAAATGAGGTGAGATGGTATTCCAAGCAGGGAGAAAGGACAAAATCCAAGATATATAGGTAGTATCAGTGCAAGATATCTTTAGAACACACTGCCTGGTACAAAGAGGGTATGTGGTAAATAACTGTGGATGGGTAGGTGGATGGATTTATCAGAGATTAATGCAGGGAAATAGCAAGTTATAAGATGGGAAGGTTGGGATGGGGCCAAGTAACTGGGTCTTAAATATGTAGTGAAGATACCCAAAATCTATTCTGTATACCTGGGCTCTTCAAATAGGAGTATGTATACTTTATGTGACAAGAGAAAGCCCAGAATACACATAAAGCATCTTTCTGACTCATCAATTTTATTTGAAAATTTAGAATTAACTAATTTAAATGATATCTAATTTTAAGGTTTATTTATTTTTGGGACAGAGAGAGACAGAGCATGAACGGGGGAGGGGCAGAGAGAGAGGGAGACACAGAATCGGAAACAGGCTCCAGGTTCCGAGCCATCAGCCCAGAGCCTGACGCGGGGCTCGAACTCACAGACCGCGAGATCGTGACCTGGCTGAAGTCGTACGCTTAACCGACTGCGCCACCCAGGCGCCCCAATGATATCTAATTTTAAACATTATTTTTATATTAAACCAAATAGATGGGGGGATGTCTGGGTGGCTCATTTGGTTAAGCACCTGACTTTGACTCAGGTATGATCTCACTGTTTGTGAGTTTGAGTCCTACATGGAGCTCTCTGCTGTCAGCACAGAGCCCACTTCAGATCCTCTGTCTCCCTTTCTCTCTGCCTGTCCTCTACTCATGCACTCTCTCTCTCCCTTTTAATGTTTATTATTTTTGAGAGAGAGAGAGAGCAATTTGGGGGAGGGGGAGGGAGAGAGGGAGACACAGAATCCAAAGCAGGCTCCAGGCTCCAAGCTGTCAGCACAGAGCCTGACACGGAGATCAATGACCTGAGACGATGTCAGAATGGTCAACTGAGACACCCAGGAGCCCCCATATAATAAACATTTAAAACAAAACAAAACAAAACAACCCGAACAGATGTATTATAGAGCGGGGTGCAAAATTTGTGTGACTTTTTAAGATAAAACACAAAACTTCAAAGAATTGTTGAGCTTATGGTGAGGGGCTTTCAGCTGTGCTACCAGATCCTGGTGTATGATGTTTACATCCTTTCCTGGCAGTGGAAATGTAAAGAAAGTCATGAAAGGGATTTGAGCAAGGTAGTAACAGCACAGAAGTGATGATTTATTTGTATTAATCTAGCATTAGGATGTCAGCTGGCCTAGGATGGGAGAACATTAGAAATCTGTACCCTAGCTAGAGAACTACCGTAATAGTCCATCCAGAATGGCAGCTATCAGAATGGAAAGAGGCACAGCAAACTCCATGAAAGAATTTAGTATTTTTTTTTTAACGTTTATTTATTTTTGAGACAGAGAGAGACAGAGCATGAACGGGGGAGGGTCAGAGAGAGGGAGACACAGAATCTGAAACAGGCTCCAGGCTCTGAGCTGTCAGCACAGAGCCCGACGCGGGGCTCGAACTCACGGACCGCGAGATCATGACCTGAGCCGAAGTCGGCCGCTTAACCGACTGAGCCACCCAGGCGCCCCAAGAACTTAGTATTTTAACCAATATTGCAACTCCTGTAAGTATTAAAACTTGTTCAGGGATACTAGACCTTCCTTATGTTGCCAGGCAGTCTACTGTTGGTTAAGTAACAACTCTGACACCAGAATGCTTAAGTTTAAATTTTGGCTCAGGCACTGACTTGTGTGACTTTGTACAAATTATTTAACTGTTTTGTACCTCTAGTTCGTCATTTGTATAATGGGGGTAATGATACTTACTATTAGCTACTTCACTAGATTGCTGTGAAGATTAAATGAGCTAATATATATAAAGCACTTAAAATAGTACCTGCCTCAGTAAACACTAAGTGTTACCTGCTATACTTACTATTATTATTGTCTTCAAAATTATTTATAGTGACCTTCATCTTCCTGAGATTTTAAGCTTCCGGGAATTAGGGAGATCTATAGGTATAAGTATATATTCTCTAATTCTGTGGTGGTTCTGGAAAATCCCTGGATTCTAGAATATCAACCAAGAGATTGATGAGGGCATTAAAAACATTATAGGTTGGGTCAGTTCACCAGTACATTTCTACCCTCTTGCCCCTTTCTTAGAATTAAAAAAGTCTCTTTTGAGTTTGACAATTTCTTTTTTAAATGTCCATAGCAAATGTTTCTGGCACCTGGTAAGAGTATAATTGTTTGAAGAAGTAAATGTTTTCTGTTAAAATTAATTGTTGATAACAAAAAATGGAGAAAAAAATGTATTTAAATCTACTCAGAATGGGCAAACTCGATGATATCCTGCATGTTATGGTATGCCACAGCACATTGATAGGTTTTATTAGGCAGAATCACATGAAATTACCCATATTTAATCAATTTTGACTAGCAGAAATGACAATTTCATACAGTCCAACTTAATATCCCTTAAATGTGCTTTGGACAAGGAATATACACTTTTATTTTTCTTAATCAAATTCTACATTTTTCTTTGTTAGTTAAAACAACCAAGAGACAATGTGGACAAATAAGGTCAACAAAAGCCAACAAAACCACTCATAAAAAGTAACAGTCTGGAACTTTGAAAACTCTTGTCTTTACCTTGAACCTCTGATTCTTTTCCCTGCCCCTGCTGTGCTGTTGTGGTGAGCAGGCTGGTCTGATGGGTGGCCTTACAGACTTCTCTCTACCAACTGTTCATAATTAACCACCACAAGCGTTGCCTTTGTTTGGGATACTGCTTTTTAAAGTATGCTTAGAAAGGTTTTCTGGAAGGGTAAACTTGTTCTTCAGAAATTAAAGTCCTCTGCCTATACCAATGAATGAAAAACCAAATTGTTTGTTTTATTTACCACTGAATACCTTTTGTAATCATTTGGGGGATTTACTCAAACTCAGAAGGTCATATTTATTAAAATCAGTAGCAGCTCTAATTATTTGGCTGATTACTTGCATTCCGGCCATCTGTAATCATTATTTGACTCTCTGAGACCAATTTAACATACAAATAATATCTTCAAATTTAATTTTAGTTTTGAATGGCTCTTGAAATAAAGACAATAATATAATGATGATATATAAAATGATATACTATAAAGAGACATTATTAACATAGTGTGGTATATCCTTTTTTTACTTTTCGTGTTTAGTTTTAAAAGAAAAAGATGGAAGCTACTCTAACTTTTCAAACAAGCAAACAAACCCAGAACTGCTTTAATACCTAGATATCAAAAGAATCCAATCTAAGTTATATATCTGTATGAAATTAAATGGACTTGATAAAAATTAAAGTCTCTTCATTAGCAAATGTTACTAATAACAGTAAGAAACATGGATAAAATATTGCCCTAGCCTGTTCAGCATCTTAGCGTCAAAGGTTCAAGGCTGCATAATGAGAGAGGGAACATCTTCACATTGGATTGCTCCAAAAGGAAAATTTTAGGATGAGTAGGAGGACATGGCCAGAAGGCAGTGATCAGCTTGGAACAATATAGACCTCTAAATATGATAAGCAGAACTCAAATCCAAGTAAAATCACCAGCATTTCCCCACCTCCAATATTTTATTCATGCTACAGAGTAATTTCTTTCAAAACAGAAATCTGAGCATTACATCTGCCATTTAAAAACCCTCACTACCTTCACATTGTTATTGAGCTTATTAAAAATAAAAATGTCTTCAAGTGGTCTTGCAGAGCTACTGTGATCCCATTATTTAATTCCTCTAACAGCTTTCTATTCACTGACACCTTTCATCAATTAGTTCACTTTTATCTTTTAGGCGCAGGGTCCCTTCGGTTCCTGGTATTCTCTATGTTCCTTCCAGTCACATGGCTTCCTACTATGCCTTCTGCTTAAAATGTCCTTTCCTTGCCTTTTGACAGAGTTAATCCATATTCTACTGGCAATTAACAATAAGACACTATGATTTATTCTTATTTGGCCTGTGAATGAAGTGCTATGAGGGCTATAGAAAGGTGACTGCTTTATTAGGTGTCTCTATATCTTAGTTGCCAGTGATAGAAACCAATGTGGTTTAATTTCAGCAGAAAATAAATTTATTAAAAGATAGGAAGCATCTCACAGAATTCTCCAGGAAGCTGTAGAATCAGCTTTGGAGGCCACCAGCCATGAAAAGAGGCTGCAATGGGCAATGCTCCTGCTTGGAAGCTTCAAACTAGATGCTACCTCTAGAACAACTTCTCTATTTTTGGAAACTGGAAGTTGCTGCCCATTGCTACTACTACCTCTTTAGAAGTCAAGTCTATGACCTGTTTTCTCATGTCTCTAGTTTTTGCTTCAAAGATTGAGGTGTATATGCCTAATTGGCAGAGTCTTGTTTATGAACTCATACTCAATGTGTGAGGCAGGCTGGGAAAGTAAGCAGTTGGCATTTTGAGCCTCTAAGGTAGGAACTATCTTTAAGTCAGAAGGTAAGGGACCCCCTAAACACAGGAAGAAGGATCTGATACTAATTAACCAAGAAGAACAACAAATATCCACTAGATTAAAAATGGAGATAGAATTGAGGAAAACTTTTCAGAGAAGGTCGCATTTTATTTATTTATTTATTTATTTATTTATTTATTTATTTATTTAAAATTCTTTTTAAATAAATTTATTTATTTTGAGAGAGACAAGAGACAGCACAAGCGGGGAAGGGGAACAGAGGGAGAGAGATAGAGAATCCCAAGCAGGCTCCATGTTGCCAGCGTGGAGCCCAAAACAGGGCTGAACTCATGAAACTCTGAGATCCTGATCTGAGCCAGAACCAAAGTCTGATGCTTAACTAATTGAGCCACCAGGTGCCTTGAGCAAGTCGTATTATAGTTGGGTCTCTCTCGCTCACTCTCTCTCTCTTGTCTCTCTTTTTTGGCTTTTGTTGAGCAAGATTTTATCAGACAAAGTAAAAGCCAAGTGTTAGGATACTGCGGGGAAAGAGAAGATAATAGCAATGGGCTTTAAGTAGCTTTAGAATCAACTGAGAAGCTTTTGAATAAATTATTACACATAAAAATTCTGATTCCATAGGAGTGAAGTGAGGCCCTGGTATCTCACATAATTATCAGAAGACTGTTGCAATCGGTTGGTTAAGCATTTCTGATATCAAAAGCATGGGCATGTGAAATAAATGGTATGTTTGGAGAAAGTAGTGAGTTGTTGGCCCAGTATGAGTAGAACACAGGCAGATCAGAGATGAGGCAAGAAAGGTAAATAGTGGCCAAACAGGAAAGATGATGAATTAAGCTCTTAAAATTTAATATTAGAACTCTTAAATAAGTTCTAAACTTTAGACAAAGTTCTTTAAACAGAGGACTGACAGCCTTTTGCCAGGGAAGCTCTGGGAAGAGAATGAAAGAGAGACCAGCCTGAACTCGTGCAGTTTGGGTTAACTGGGGGATAGTCTTCCATCAGAGAAAGGGGAAAATTTCCCTATCCCTGCTGGATAGAGGCAATAAGTGATAAAAGCCAAGACTGGCTGTGATCCAGAAGTGTTTATTCCTTTTTCTTGCAGATGACCTACAAAGTACCATCTATATGAACAGGTATATGAACAGGTTGCACCTATTCACACATGTTGACTTCAAGTCTAAACATGTATTGTGATATTTGGGGGTGCTGTGATTCTTTGCCATGTAGTATACAAAGTCGTTTGTGGCATGATGATGCTGATTTCTAGAGCTAAAACCAATAGACTGATAAACAATAAATCATATAGTAACAAAGATCCTTCTGAGAAGAACAGAATGGTTGATGGGATCCCATCCAAAAGTAAATGTCCCAGATCCACTTGAGAACGGAGGAGGAGTAAGGAGCTTACCAGTGAAACAATCATAACTGGCAAAAATTATAAAGCACAACTATTTAAAAGTTCTGGAAATTGCCCTAGGGGTAAAACCAAATGCAGAAACATTTTGCAATTGTAATCAGCCCTTACTTACAGAAAAGTTTTACTCCAGGTGAGGAAGGCTGAGAACAATGTGGCCCCAATCAGCCTTGTCCCATAGAAGTTCCACACCAGGAGGGGCAAACAAAGAATATCAGAGGTTACTGTTCCACCAATTGTCCCACTCATAAAACAAGGGTGTCACTCCAAGAAAAGTGAGACACTGTCCCTGCCCTTCACTTTGGAACAGTGACTCAGAGATTTAGCCCAGGGACAGATGCAGGCCTTGAAAACAGAGAACTCTAAAGTTCTCTCCAAAACAAGTCATTTTATTTAGAATAGTGTAGAAAAGTTTAAGATTAAGGGTGCTCTAGATACAAGTAAGCAAGTAAGAGGAGGCTAGTAATTCCACACAAGAAACAAGGCCACATCAGTGAAGGCAGGCCACATCAGTGAAGAATTGGAAATGACTGGATTTATCAGTTACCAACCAGTTAACACGCTAGGAAAATGGTGTTTTTACCAGAGAAAACCAAGGCTAGAGACAGCTTAGAATAGTCCCTCCTTAGTAGGAATAAACTTCAAAGAAAGGCCTCAAACTACTCTAGCAAAGGGACCAGAATTTAATTGGATCAGAGTGTGGAGTAATTTGTGTCCCTAAGCCTTATCAAAAACAATACAGTATTCCACTGGCAATCAGTGAAGCTAAACAGATGTGTGAGATACCAATAGAGGCAGACAGCATAAGAGAGATCAAGGAAAAGAGATAGTCAAAAGAGCGCTGTTATAAATACTATCATTACATGGTGACCACGTGCATGTGCAAGTCTGAACCCTTTGAGGAGTATTATCAGAAGCTGACACAGTGGGGGAAACAGACTTCACTAAAATAGTCTAGCTAAGTAATTAAACAAATAAATAAGCCAGCAACAACAAAAAGTCCTGGGAAAGAGGATCTGTATCTAGAGTTGATATAATATGTTACTGAAAATGTCAAGGTTTCAACAACAACAAAAAATTACAAGACATGCAAAAAACTGACCCAAACACAGGGGGAAAAATGAACAAAAACTAATTAGTGAGAAAGTCCAGATGTCAGACCTAACAAAGGCTTCAAGGGAGCCAGTATAAATATGTTCAAAGAAGCAAAGCAAATACAATGACATAAACTATTCAAGGAGAAATAAAATAAACTGACTCAGGAAGAAATAGAAAATCTGAATAGATCTACAAGTAAAGAGAGTGAATTAATAATTTAAAAACTTCTCACAATGCATCAATATAAGCTCATCATTTATAACAAATGTGCAATTATGGTGGGGGATGTTGATAACGGGGGAGGCTATGCATGTATAAGGAGCAGGAGGTATGTGAGAAATCTCTGTATTTTCTCTTCAATTTGCTGTGAACCCAAAACTGCTCTAGAAAAATAAAGTCTAAAACAAAACACTTCCCACAAAAAAGCCTATGCCCAGATGGCTTCACTGGTGATTTCTGTCAAACATTTAAAGAACAATTAATACCAATTGTTCACAAATTCTTTCAAAAAATAGAAGAGGAGAGAGCATTTCTCAACTCATTATGAAACCCTTATCACTTTGATACAAAAGCTAGACAGACATCAGAAGAAAACTACAGATCAATATCTCTTATGAATATAGGCTTAAATATCATCAATTAAGTAGCAGCAAACCAAACCCAGCAACATATAAAAAGGACCATACACCATGACTATGTGGAATTTATCCCAGGAATTAACATCTAAAATCAATTAATTTAATACACCATAACAGTAGAATTAGACAAAGCCCATGTCATTATCTCAATAGACACAGAATAAACACTTGACAAAATCCAACACCTCTTGATAAAAATACTGTACAAATTAGAACTAAAAGGGAACTTCCTCAAACAATAAAAAACATGTATTAATTATCCATAGCTCATATCATAATTAACAGTGTAAGACTGAGTGCTTTCTTCCTAGATTAGGAAAAAGACAAAGGATGTCCACTCTCATCACTTCTATCCAACATTGTACTAGAGGTTCTAGCCAGGGAAATTAGGCAAGAAAATGAAATATAAGGCATCTAGATTGGGCATAAGTACGACTATCTCTATTTCAGATGATATGATCTTGTATATAGAAACTCTAAAGGAATTCTCTAAGTAATTATAATAATTTATAGAAGAGTTTGGCAAAGTTGCAGGACACAAGATTAATATAAAAAACCAGTCACTTTCTCTATATTAACAATGAACAATATGAAATAAAGTTAAGAAACAATTCCATTTAAAATTGTATCAAAGGAGTAAAATATTTAGAAATGAATTTATCAAAAGAAGTATAAACTTACACTCTAAAAACTACAAAAGATTTGAAGAAAATCAAGACTTAAATAAATGGAAATACATTTCATGTTTATGGATGAACATGAGTCTTAATATTATTAAGAGCAATATTCCCCAAGTTGATCTTTAGATTAAATGCGATCTATAAAAAATCACAGCTAGCTTCTTTGTAGAAATTGACAAACTGAACTTAATACTTCTTTGGGAATTTAAAGGCCCCAGAATAGCCAGGACAAACAATCTTGAAAAACAAGGACAAAGTTGGAGGACTCCTTATATCAAACATCACAAAGCTATGGTAATTAAGACAGTATAGCACTAGCATAAAGATAGACATACAGGTCAATGGAATCAAACTGAAAATCCAAAACCAAATCTTTTATGGTCAATCATTTTCAATGAGAATGCTCAGGAAATTCAAAGGGGGAAAACAGTCTTTCCAAATGGAGCTATAACAAACAGATACTCATATACAACTGAATATGATTTTTATAAGATTATTAGGAAATACAAATAAGCGTCAGAATGAAAATAGTTCTACCACTCAAACACAACTGTTAAACTGTTTATTTTTGCATATCTTCTTCCAGACTTTCCCCCTATGCTTTTTTCTTATAAAGCACTAATACTACTATACCTAAATTTCATGCATTTTAAACCAAAAAGCCCATATTTCAACAGATTCTTTGCAAACATTACGTATAACAACCTCATTTTTTATAATATAATAAGCACTATAATTTGCTCACTATCATTCACTATTGTTTATCATTTAGGTTCTTTCCAAATTTAATTATTATAAATAATCTTGCAAAGTTTCCTTTGGATAGGGCTTTTCTAGACTTCTTTAGAACAGATTTTTAGAAATTGGGTCAAGGATAATAATATCTCTAGGCCTCTGATATACATATATACCTTAATTGCTTTCCAAGAGTTGTACCAATTTATATCTACCAGCAGCATAAAAAAATACAGTTGACCCTCAAACAACATGAGGGTCATGGGCACTAACTCTCTGTGTAGTCGAATATCCATATATAATTTTTGACTCCCAAAAAACTTTACTAATAGCTTATTGTTGACCTGAAGCCTTACAGATAACATAAACAGTTGATTAGCATAAATTTTATGTTACATGTATTACGTGCTGAATTCTCACAATAAAGTAAATTAGAGAAAAGAAAATGTTATTAAGAAAATCATAAGAGAAAATACATTTACAGTACTGTGCTGTATTTATCAAAAACAATTCATACATAAGGGGACCCATACAGTTCAAACCCATATTGTTCAAGGGCAAACTGTACCTGCTTCTACACACCTTCATAAACATATCATCTCATTTTCAGGAGCATTATCATCTTTAAATGTCTTAAGAGCATGAATCTGAAATTCTACTTACAACCTATATTGGAAGAAGAACTAATTATAAGTTTAGTGATAAGGGTGATATTTAATATTTGCTATAAAGGTTTTGCATATTTTATGAGATTAATGTACCATACATGAAATAGGAGTCAAGTTAATTTTCATTCTGGAAAAGAATGGATTTGTATCAGTCAGATCAAATAAATATTTTGGCCATATCTACAAGGCACTGTAGTAGTAGTGGGAGAATGCAATGGATTATAAGAAGTTTATAGATTGGTTGGAAAGGTATAAGCACAAAAATACTTCAATAGTAATAGGAGATTTAAATAAGTTTCACATGGGGAGCCTGGGCGGCTCAGTTGGTTAAGTGTCTGTCTGACTTTGGCTCAGGTCATGATTTCATGGTTTGTGAGTATGAGCCCTGCATCAGGCTCCATGCTGACAGCTCAGAGCCTGGAGCCTGCTTCGGATTCTGTGTCTCCCTCTCTCTCTGTCCCTCCCTTGCCTGCACTTTGTCTCCCTCTCTCTCTCTCTCTCAAAAAAAAAAAACATTAAAAAAAATTTTTTTTTAAATAAATAAGTTTCAAAAAAAAGCAGAAGGTCTCAAGGTTGGTACAAAATTATTTGTCAAAAAAGCAACATGGAAAATGTAGCTTCTAGAAGTTCAGAGGAGACAGAAATCATCTCAAGTTAGGATGGATTTATTTACTAATTACAGAAGTTAGTACGTATATATAGGAAACCTTTCTATAGAAAAGTCTTTGTCTTAACATTATTTAAAGTCTTTGAACAATAAATGTTAGAATTTTAAAAATTCTGATATATGATTAATGTTTAAAATATTTGACTGTTAATATGGGCATTAATAGCTCTCATTTCTAGATTACTGTTTTTTTTCTTTTCATTTCTACTTCAAGACTCACTTCTAACAAATTAGCTTGTGAAATAATGTACTAAATTCATCCCTGCAGTGAGTGGTTAAATGTACCTGTCCTTCATCTAATCCTGTCATTAGGGCTTTCTTTTTCATTGTATGGATTTGTGCTTGGGGCATCTATTGTAATGTAATAGTGAGCTAAATGGCACTGCATTCTTTGGTCTATTATCTATCACACAGAAAAATATCTTGGGTAGTAGAATATTGTTCATGTTAAATAAGTATCACTATCAACAATGACAGCCCAGTTTAGTCAATGCTGTGAATGAATTTCCATCTTATTACTTTGAAGAAATCAATTCGCTTTTATTCAAAGTCTCAAGTCTACACACACACATACACCCATACACAAACACATTTCTGTGGTATTTTTAAGAAATAGTTGATGAGTTTTTGTAAGATGGGGAAGCTTTTACATTAAACTTGAAAAGCTTCAGAATCTGCCATCCAGAAAGCCACAGTTCCTTATCTGAAAGACTAAAGACAAAACAGAGAGTTCCCATTATCTGAACATTCATCACCCAACAGAAGTTCTCATATTATAAAATACTGATTAATGCATACATTACCCACTAATTGTTCCCTACTCAAATATTCTTCCCTCTTCAACACTAAAGGGCCTGTCCTTACCTATTATGATACAAGTTTTGTTAGTTGTTTTTTTCTAAATCATTGGACATTGCAAATGTACCTATTCTTTTAGGATTCTGTTTATGGCTATAAATAATATAATGCAAATTGACAAAAGTCAGTATCAAGGAAAAATGCAGGATTTCATGAGGTCAGTGAAAGTGATATTTGAGACTATTCAAATAGCACATAAAGCCATTTAGACCAGTTAAAAAGTGAAACAGAAAATCAGCAAGGATCATGACTCAATAGGTGCTTCAAAGGGGAATAATTTGAACATAAAAAAGTGGAAAGACCCTTGGGAAAATTGAAAAAACAAAGACCCTGAATATTTTTGCAAAGAAGTATCCTCTTTAACAGCATCCTAGAAAGTTAAACATTAAGGGTAGGATGTCATATTGTGTTATCAACTGTGTTACAAATAACAAAAAAAAAAAAAAATTAAAATGCCATTCCTTCTTTAGTGATTTTTATTATTTCTACACATAAAATTATAACCTGTATTTAAATAGCTGTTGGTTTAACACTTTCCATAATAAAGTCCTACTAAACCTTCCTTTTCTAGTTCCATGCCCCCACTACTTACTATACATCTTTAGTTTCTGTTTCATTTAGATTCCTTGTCCCGGTGCTGATTATTCTTAGATAACAACAATAATAGTACAGGACAGTCATGAAAAGAACTTTGATTCTTAAAATAAATACAAACAGATTAAGTGAATTCCTTTTTAACACAGATGTGAACCTTAAGTTCATGTGCTCATAAACAAAGCATTCCATAGTTCTAATACAGTGTTAAAAAGAAAGCAATGTCCATCATCTTCAATCTTTGTTTATACCATGAAAGACTTCGATGCAGAATGTAGGGTATTGGGTGAACAAGTAATTAAAGCTCACCTAAATAAACAGAGGTCTGTAAAGTCTGGAAGATTAAAATCAATGAAAAGTTATATGGTAAGTCAGCTCGTCAGCTCAGGGATCGAAATCCAGAAGAAATATGATCATAACTCTGATTAACTTTGCCGTAACATTTCTCAGCAACTAAGGCTTTTTAAAGATATATATTAAAAGTCAAATGACATGGATATGGGATAATCAATCTATCACATGAAAAGCAAGGATCATTTGGAAAGTAATAAAAATCAATGATCGTTTTCCAAGATGACAGGAAAATATATTCATTTATTTAGAGGAGAAAAAAAAATCCTATGTTAAGTAGTCCAACCGTTAAATAAAATGTCAGATTTCATGTTTGTAAGAACAAATACTTTAAGAACAAGTACTGCATTTTTTTAACTGAAATATTATTGGTATATACTATATGGAAACTTGAGAATACTGGTAATAAAAACCAAGTGTTTGCTGATGTTTAAGCAATTAAAACTTTAACTAAAGTATAGAGTATTCTGAGGAATAAGCAGAAAAAAAATGACTGAAGTGGCCATGTATAAAAATGTAGTGAATTAGAGTACACACCCCATTTAACAGTTGTGTGATAATATGGATGCCTGTGGCCAGATATTCTGATTATTCAAAGTCAGAGATGTGAATTTTACTGTAAAATTTCCAAATTTTGAAAGATTATATGACAAATGACACAAGCCTGCTGGCTGAATCTGGCCTGTAGGCAAGAGGTTTTGCAAACCTGGTATAAAGTAATACTATTTTGGTTATGTATAGTTGATTTACATTTATAATGAAGAAAATGTTTCCAATACTTTAGCCCAATCTTCTCATGTCAATCTTATTAATATCCTTTCTTTTAGTAAGTTGACACAGGGAAATACAAAGTTGTAAGATCTTAATCGTGCTTTCATTTCCAAATGTTTTGACATTGGGTAGGATGCAGAAGAGAAAAGAGAAGCTATGTGTGCATCCAAACTTACGAACATTTAGTGAAGAATAGTTACAATCTCAAAGATACACAACTACAATCTAGACTCCTTTTTTTGTTTTGTTTTGTTTTCCTTCAGTTATCCCTTAGTTAATCAGAGTGACAGAATGCTGTGAATGGAGTTGTCTATTTGTTTCAGGAGCAGATGGGAAAAGTAGCTGCTTTAAAATGTGATTAAAATATGAGGCCTCTGTTTAGTATTTATTTTTCTTTAGGCTTAAGCAACTTTAATCAAGGGAAGAAGGACCAAACAGCTGCTGCAGCTCTAGTCCAATGCTTATGTCTCTGCATGGGAAATGCCATAACAACAAACAATCACAGCAAATAGACAATCAAATCTATCTTTTGCCAAAGCTGTGAGAAAAAGTCACTCATATATTGTTTTGGGGGAGTCCAGTGTGGGTGTACAATCTTTGTGGAGAGTAACTAACCAACATTTATTAAAATTAAAAATGCATTTACTAGGGGTGCCCAGCTGGCTCAGTTGGTGGACTATGCAACTCCGGATCTCAGGACTGTGAGTTCAAGCCCCACGTTGAGTGTAGAGATTACTTAAAATGAGTAAAAAAAAAAAAATGCATTTACTATTTTGTATTCTGGATATGGTGGTGGTTACGTAAATCTATGCATGTGTTAAAATTTACAGAACTGTACATCCAAAGAAAGAAATCAGTTTTACTATATGATAATTTTTTTTTTTTTAAAGAGCAAGTAAACCTAGTATATTAGTATAACCTAGTATAAAGGTTGTGGCCATTTTCAGGTTAATAATCACAGCACCTTAAAGGTGGGCAATGTTTTGACAATTCTCATCCATTGTCTCATCTGATTTTATAATTACCCAATTAAGACAGAGGCTAGTCTCCAGTTTGCAGAAGACTACATCGAGGCTCCAAGAAAGGGGAAGTGACTTGCCTAAAGCCACATGGCAATGGAGTAATGAAGCCCAGAACAATCCACTCCTGTCTACACAATTCTAAATAAGCCCATCCCCAACGCTCCCACTCTGTTGCTCTGAGATGGTTGAAACAATAAAGATTTTTTTTAACATTTATTTATTTTTGAGAGACAGAGAGACACAGAGTATGAGCAGGGAAGGGACAGAGAGAGAGAGGGAGACACAGAATTCAAAGCAGGCTTCAGGCTCTGAGCTGTCAGCACAGAGCCCGATGCAGGGCTTGAACTCACAAACCATGAGATTATGACCTGGGCTGAAGTCGGATGCTTAACCAACTGAGCCACCCAGGCGCCCCGAAACAATAAAGATTTTTTTTAAATGTATGTACTCTCTGACCTAGTAATCCTGCTTCAGAAATTTATCCTTACAGATATCATACACATGTACACAACAGTAATATTTGTTTTCACTGCAGCAGTGTTTATGTCACCAAAGATTGAAAAAAACTCAAGTGTTCCTCCACCAGGAGCTGATTAAATAAACTATGACATACTTTCAATGGAAAACCATGCAGCTCTACACAGGAATAAAGAATATTAACAACAAACAAACAAACAAACAAACAACAAATAACCCCTCCACCCAGAGCTCCAAGCTAAGTTGGTCAACAAAGAAGGCAAAGTACAAAATAATATATACATTATACTACGATTTCTGTAAGAAAGGTGAGAATATATCTGTATCTATATCTATGTTGTTATGTTTATGTGTATAAACAAACAAGAAAGTTGATGCAAGAAACTAATAATAGCCTTGACCAGAATGGGTTGGTGGTGGGAGAAGATGGGGACAGGGGTAGAAACAAGATTCTCAGTGACTACTTTTTAATATTCTTTTGAATTTTGAACCACACTGAAAAGTTAAGACAGTTAAGAAAGGGATTATAGGCAGCTGAATGGAGCTATGTTTATGTGCTAACCTTTTACTCTGCTCCCAGAAGTAGCAATTTTACCTTAACTTTTCTCATGTTCTAGCAAGAACAAAGCATGTTCCACTTAGAGTAATTTCGGCTACATTTGGGTCTGGTGAAGGAAGGGGAAATCTGTACTGGGGACTTAGGTGGAGAACACATTTACTGTGACTTAAAAAGAGCCATCCACTAAGGATTAGCAGCTTAGTTCCTAGATTTGTTCACCATAGTCCACTAAAGGTATGCAATAATTTTATCTGAAGAGTGAAGGAAATACCTACTCAACAGATTTCAGAACTAAAATTAGGATTCCTTTATTTCTGTTATTTCTTTATTTCCTCTTATTTCTGTTTCAAATTGTTAAGAACTAAATGTTGTATGCTGTGTTTGAAAGAGCGAAGGATTCTAAAACCTTGGCCTCAGCAGGTAAACCGTCAAAGACAAATACTAGATCATCCATATCTACTTCACTACCATCCCCTAAGAATCACTCTTCATAGAACCCTCACTGAGAGTTACTTAATGTAAAAACTACAGAATGATTTGTAAGTGAAACAAACTTTCCAGCCTCAGGGTTTCCTGATTTCCGTAGAAGCTCTGTAAAACTGCTACAAATGACAAGAAGCATTCATAGCTTACACTTTTAGAGTGATTTACAATTTATAGATTGAACTCTCCCATCTCATTTCATTTGATCTTTACACTCTGGTATGTGGTGATTATTAACTTTGTTTTATAAATTAAGAAATTGAGGTTCAGAGAGGCGAGGAGGTTAGATAAGATCTTACCTCCAGAGATTGGCAGATAGGCAGAGGCCAGACTGGACCCCAGATTTGATTCTGAGACCAAATGATTTTCAATGATCACACAGTTATATATATATACATATATATGTATATATATGCATTATATATGTGCATATATGCATTATATATTTGTATATATACAATATATACCAAATATTTGTATGTTTTGTATATATACAAATATTTGTATATATACAAATATATAATGCATATATGCACATATATAATGCATATATATTATATACATATATATGTATTTTTGTATATATTTGTATATATGTATATATGTATATTTGTATTATAGGTATATTTGTATAGATATGTATATTTGTATACATATATATTTGTATATATGTATAAATATGTATATGTATATATACAAATATATATGTATATATACATATATACATATATAATGCATAAAATTATTAATGCCTGCCATAAACACACATATGACTAGTTTAGACATAATTAGTGATAGTTATATCTGATGAGAAGATTAGGTCTTAAAGTTGGTTTGTAATGGGGCACCTGGGTGGCTCAGTTGGTTAAGTGTCAACTTAGGCTCAGGTGATGATCTCACTGTTCATGAGCTCGAGCCCTTGCATTGGGCTCTGTGCTCACAGCTCAGAGCCTGGAGCCTGCTTTGAATCCTGTGTCTCCTTCTCTCTCTGCTCCTCCCCCATTCGTGCTCTGTCTCTCTCTCTCTCTCAAAAATAAAATAAACATAAAAGAAAAGTTGGTTTGTAAGGAAAAATATCCAGTAGTAAAAAGTATCTTTAGAGATCATTAAAACACTCATCAAATAAAATACATGTAATATGGGTGGTTCAGCAACCCTGGTTCTATTAAATTTCAAAGTACAGGGGCGCCTGGGTGGCTCAGTCGGTTAAGCGTCCGACTTCGGCTCAGGTCATGATCTCACGGTCCGTGAGTTTGAGCCCCGTGTTGGGCTCTGTGCTGACAGCTCAGAGCCTGGAGCCTGCTTCGGATTCTTTGTCTCCCTCTCTCTCTGACCCTCCCCCAGTTCATGCTCTGTCTCTGTCTCAAAAATAAATAAACATTAAAAAAAATTAAAAAGAAATAAATTTCAAAGTACAAATTAATATATTACATAAATTATATTACATAAATAGGTATATACCTGAATATTTTATGTTACATGCACTTCACAAAAAAGAATGACTACAGGTGAATTTCTATACATATCATGCAACTGCACTACTGTACCAATAACTAACATTCACTGAGAGCTTCCTGAGAGTCACATATTATGCTAATTTTTATGTTACCATATTTAATGCTTTACAGATGTTTATGAGGTAGATCCAAACTCACAAATACAGATGAGGAAACAAAAGTCTGAAAGTTTTAGTCACACAGGAAGTAAATACCAGTGACACAATTTAAATCCATTCATTTTGAGTTTAGAACTCACACTCCTGGAATATGAATTAGCGTTCATACTCTCGTTTGGATGCACATAACTGTGCATCACACAAGGCAGCAGAAAGAATCTTATAGATATCAAAGATGATAAGTTTGTCAAAGATTCATAACCTAATTTCCAAATTCTTATGTGAAAACTGTGGCAATGGGACTTCTAATCAAGATGGCACTGGAAACACACATTAGAGACTCGTCTGTTTCAAATACATAGTATTATAAAGTACAGAGAGAAAAAAATCAAAAGACATATGTGTACTAAAAATTTTTTTGTTACTGTTTATTTATTTTTGAGAGAGAGAGAGAGAGACAGAGTGTTAGCAGGGATAAGCAGAGAAAGAGGGAGACACAGAATCTGAAGCAGGTTCCAGGCTCCGAGCTGTCAGCACAGAGCCCAACGTGGGGCTCAAACTCATGAACCATGAGATCATGACCTGAGTCAAACTCGGATGCTTAACCGACTGAGCCACCCAGGTGCCTCAAAAGATATATGTGTACTAAAAATAAAAATCCCCATGTAACAGAACACAAAGCAATAAGTAAGGTTGGTGGTGTAGACTTGTTAAGTTCCAGGTCTGGTAGCAGACAGAGACACCAGGGATTGACATTGTATGGTAGTGGAGATGAAAAAGAACACCTGGCAAGAGAGTTCAGCCAGTCTCACTGCATGAAATCTGCACTGAGGAGTGATTCACCAAACTTTGAAAAAGAGACTGGAAAAAGTTCAGCTAAAGCTTATGCAAACCCAGGGATCCAGAAGATGAAGACAAAGCCAACCTCCTAAAATATAGGACAAGACCCTCCTGCTGCCCCTACTTACTCAATGATTAGAATGAGCAGAAAAAGAGGAGATAAGAGAGAAAAGTTTTCTTTTCAATACAAGCCTGCAAGCTAATTTCCAATGCACATGAGGAGAACTTAAAGCAAAGAAAGATAAGACCTCAACAATTAGTAGAGTATATAAAGTTAAAAAAAAAGAAATATGCAAAACAAATACATACACAGAGCAATCAGAAAACATCTTAAAAATGAGGTTTTAAGATTCTCAAAGAAATAAAGGAATAATATCTGTAAAAAGAATGAGAAAATATGAAACAAAGTCATAAGACAAGAATATATGTATATAAAAATACATAAGACACATCTTTGAAAATGAAAATACTCAGGGCGCCAGGGTGGCTCAATCGGTTAAGTGTCCGACTTCGGCTCAGGTCATGATCTCGTGGTTCATGAGTTCGAGCCCCGTGCTGGGCTCTGTGCTGACAGCTCAGAGCCTGGAACCTGCTTCAGATTCTGTGTCTCCTTCTCTCTCAGCCCCTCCCCTGCTCATGCTCTCTCTCTCTCTGTGTTTCAATAATAAATAAACATTAAAAAAAAAAGAATATGAAAATACTGAATTAACTGAAAAAGAAAACATTAGTAGACACCACAAATTCTAAACTGGATATAGGAGAAAATAATAAACTGGAAAACAGATTTGAGAAAATCACAAAGAATAAGACACTGAGATACAAAGATGAAAACTGGGAGAGAGTAGTTAACAGTCATGGAGGATAGATGCTTTAACATATATCCAAACAAAATTTTCAGAAATAGAAGATAGAAGGCATGGCAGATATGCAATGTTTGAATATATAATGGTTGAAATATTTCCAGTATTAAAGGTCAGTATGATACCCATGATTAAAAGCATCATAATTGTTGAATCTATAGAAATATACATGAAAATAAATTCACACCTCAACCTTTCATATAGCAAATGCAAAAATCAAGGTTAATAAGAAAGTCTTTTTTTTTTTTTTTTTAAAGTAGGCTCCATGCCCAGTGTGGAGCCCAATGTGGGGCTTGAACTCAGGACCCTGAGATCGAGACCTGAAATGAGATCAAGAGTCGGACACTTAACCAACTGAGCCACCCAGGCACTCCAAGAGAAAATCTTAATACCATGAGAGAGAGAGAGAGAGAGAGAGAGAGAGAGAGAGAGAGGGGGGGAGGGTGTGGGGGGGGAAGATTATCTGTAAAGTAACAAGAATTGGCAGGCTTCTTATCTATATCAAAAGATTCTGGAAGATACTAGAGTAGTATCTCCAAAGTACTGATGGAAAAATAACTGTAACCTAAACATTTAAATGAACTAAATTACCATCAAATAGTGAGGCCAAAATAAAGATATTTTTAGGCCTATGAAAACTAGTTTATTGCTAGACATGTTTGTTGAAATTATTTCTTATAGCCAAAAAAACCCCTCCAAAATAAAAAACAAAACAAAAACAAAAACCAAAAACCTCAAAACTGAACACTGTGGAAAGGCATGGGACATAAGAGAAAAATGTGAGCACAGAAATCAAACTAATGTGTGTTTTAGAATAAAACCAACAGGAGTAACTGGGTGGCTAATAAGTGTCGGACTTTGGCTAAGGTCAAGATCTCACAGTTCATGAGTCTGAGCTCCATGTCAGGCTCTGTGTTGACAGCTCAAAGCCTGGAGCCTACTTCAGATTCTGTGTCTCCCTCTCTCTCTGTCCTTTCCTCACTCATGTCCTCTCCTTCTCTCAAAATTAAATAAACATTAAAAAAACTTTTTTAAATACAATAAAACCAACAAAACACCAAGGAGAAATTACAATTCTATATACATTTGTAAAGAAAGGTAACAGATAAAATGTGGAGATTATTTAGGGAGAGAATATTCTAAGCAATTTTAAGTTTCGTGAGAAAATACTATAGTACTTATATATATTAAAAATTTATGGGTAATAATTAAAAGAAAAGAAATGCAAACTTTATAGCTTCCAAACTAGCAGAGTGGAGAAAAAAAGGATGAGAAAGAAAGAAATAAAAAAACAAAATAAAAATGGGTCCAAATATGTCTATGACTACAATAATCATAAATGTATTAAATTAACTTCTTAAAAGAAAAATACTATCAAAGTGGGCTTAGAAAAATAACTCCAGCTTTATTATGCTCAGATGGGACACACCTAGAACAAAACGGTTTGGTGGTATAAAAATAAAAAAGAATGCAAAAGACTTTCCAGACAGGTACTAGCTAAAAGAATGTATGAATGTAGGAGACAACATATTAATAAGCTTTCCTAATAGCTGTATATTAAAAAAAACCCAGCTCCAAAAAATAGGGAATTCCTATTAAGCATACATAATTACTGATTCAATTCATTTGCTGGTTATTGGGCTTTTCATGGTTCCTATTTCTCCCTGTTTCAGTTTTGATAGTTTATATGTTTCTGGGAATTTATTCATTTTTTCCAGGTTATCCAGTTTGTTGGCATATAGTTTTTCATCATATTCTCTTATAATTGTTTGCATTTCTGTAGTGTTGGTTGTCATTTCTCCTCTCTCATTTGTGGTTTTATTTATTTGGGTCTTTTCTCTTTTCTTTTTGATAAGTCTGGCAAGAGGTTTCTCTGAGTTATATTAATATGTTCAAAGAACCAGCTCTGGTTTCATTGATCTGTTCTATTGTTTCTTTAGTTTCTATATTATTTATTTCTGCTCTAATCTCTATAATTTCCTTCCTTCTGCTGGCATTAGGCTTTGTTACTCTTTTTCTAGCTCCTTTAGGTGAAAGGTTAGGTTGTTTATTTGAGATTTTTCTTGCTTCTTAGGTAGGCTTATATTGATTGATATTTCCTTCTTACGATTGTTTTTGCTGCATCCCACAAGTTTTGGACCATTGTTTTCAGTTTCATTTGTTTCCATGTATTTTAAATTTTTTTAATGTTTATTTTTTAGAGAGACAGAGACAGAATGCAAGTGGGTTGGGGGCAGAGAGAAAGGGAGACACAGAATCCAAAGCAGGCTGCAGGCTCTCAGCCATCAACACAGAGCCTGACACAGGGTTCAAACTCACGAGCTGTGAGATCATGACCTGAGCTGAAGTCGGACACTCAACCGACTGAGCCACCAAAGCGCCCCTATTTCCATGTATTTTTAAATTTCTTTCTGATTCTTGGTTGACTCATTCATTGTTTAGTAGCATGCTGTTTAACCTTCATGTATTTGTGGACTTCCCAAATTTTTTCTTGTACTTGCCAGGGACTGAAGGAGAGGGGCTGACTACAAAGAGATACAGGAAATTTTTGCGGGTGATGGAAGTTCTATAATATAACTGTGGTGGTAGTTAAATGAATAGGTAAATTTGTCAAAACTCAGAATAGCACACTAAAAAGATGATTTGATTTTATTTAAATTATACCTTAATTAACTTGATTTCAAAAGGTCTGCTTAATTGCTTAAAATAGTGGTAAAAACATTGCCTCAAACACATTTATTAAATTAGAAAAATGATTAAAAATCGATCAAATGTTTTAATCAAAGAAGTAAGATAAAACCAGAGTAAATGTAGGAAACAAGGTGAGAAATGATGAAGATAATCTAGCAAGACTGATGAACAAAACAAACAAAAAACCATTATGGGTATATACATAAACTTTATAGACTTTAAAAAGACTGTATATTCATATACAGACTTAAAATTTTTTTTTTAACATTTATTCATTTTTGAGAGAAAGAGTGTGAGTGGGGGAGGGGCAGAGAGAGAGGGAGACACAGAATCTCAGGCAGGTGCCAGGCTCTGAGCTGTCAACACAGAGCCCAATGCAGGGCTCAAACTCATGGACCTGCAAGATCATGACCTGAGCTGAAGTCAGATGCTTAACAACTGAGCCACCCAGGTGCCCCAAATCCAGACTATTAATAACACCCTAGGACATATTTGATACCTAAATGAACCGATCAACTTATTTATTTTTTTATTTATTTTTGAGAGAGAGAGAGAGAGAGTGTACAAGTGAGTGAGGGACAGGGAGAGAGAGAATCCCACAAGGGGCAGAGAGAGGGAGAGAGAAAGGAAGAGAGAGAGAATCCCAAAGTGCAGCTCAAGCTCATGTGATGTGGGGCTTGAATTCATCAACTGTGAGATCTATGACCTGAGCCAAAGTTGGATGCTTAACTGCTAAACCAACTGCACAATCCAGGCACCCCTGAATTGGTCAATTTATACATATATATATATATATATATATATATATATATATATATA
>NW_024412395.1:31377922-31465621 GCF_014898765.1 Herpailurus yagouaroundi | reverse complement strand
ATAAGCTTTTACCATTTCTTTCCATTGCTCTCTAATTGCCTTACCTATACATATGACTGTTGTCTATTCAACCTCAACTTATGCTTATTTTGTATTCTTAACTGGATTTCACATAATGCTCTATAACTACTGTGAGTGACAAATGAAATTTTTTTTTTAAGAGTGATGTTGAAGAAAGGAAGACACGATTGTTTTCTGAAGTTATAGAGATAAGAGTACCTCAATTGAGTATATTCAAACTAGAGAAAAAATAAACTTTCCATTTCCTGTTCTCTGGGCTTAAATTTTTTTATGGACCTATATAATCTTCACCAAAAATTCTGAATTCCTGACACTGGGTATTTATAGAACTGCTCTTTATGATGAGAAAACAGAGAAAAATCATCATACGTACATATAAATAAGGGGTTCCTTCTGAGGAATATCAAATATTTCCTTATGAAACAGATGTACGTCAAGAAAGAGCAGATCACTTCAAAAAATATCTTACATGATAACTAAGGGCAATGTATGATTCTTGACTGAAACTTACAGAAAATAAATGCTATAATAGGATAGTATCAAAATAAATGGCAACATTTGACTATAAGACTGTATATTGGGGTGCCTGGGTGGCTCAGTCGGTTAAGTATCCGACTTTGGCTCAGGCCATGGTCTCGTGGTTCGTGAGTTCAAGCCCCACGGTAGGCTCTGTGTTGACAGCTTGGAGCCTTAAGCCTGCTTCAGATTCTGAGTTACCTCTCTCTGCCCCTCCCTTGCTCTCTCTCTCTCAAAAATAAACAAACATTAAAATTTTTTTAAAAAGACTGTATATTACATGATAGCATTGTATCCATGTTAAATTTTATGAATTCAATAACTAATTCATTGTTGCTTTGTATACTGTAAGGAACATCATCTAAAATGAAAAAGATGGAGCGCTTGGGTGGCTCAGTTGGCTAAGTGTCCGACTTTGGCTCAGATCATGATCTCACAGTCCGTGAGTTTAAGCCTCGTGTCAGGCTCTGTGCTGTGAGCTCAGAGCCTGGAGCCTGCTTCAGATTCTATGTCTCCTTCTCTGTCTTCCCTTCCCCCTCTCATACTCTGTCTCTCTTTCAAAAATAAAATTAAAAAAATGAATAAAATGAAAAAGAAAATCAGGTTGACATCAGACTTCTCTCACACAACCACATATAATAGAAGACAATGGAGCATGCTCAATTAGTTTTTAAAAGTAAAAGATGTCTACCCAAGAATTCAAAGCTAGCCTAGCTCTATTATTCACCTCTTTAAAAAAAATTTTAATGTTTATTTTTATTTATTATTTATTTATTTATATTATTTACTTTTTATTACAATAAAAAAGTGTGTGCATGCATGTGCGTGGGGGGGCAAAGGTAAGATTGAGAGGAAGTAAAATTATGTTGAGTCTCTTATTGTACATACAGGGAACTATTATATAATTGTATTCACGACACTGAAAGAAGGATGTAGCACTTGCAGAGTAAAAATATAATATATAACTCACAAATGGGAATGAGAATAAAGATAAAAAAAAAACTTAGCAGGTTCAGCAAAATATAGGAAGAGAAAAAGAATAGGAAAAAGCAAAAAAAAAAAAAAAGTATTAAAAACACAGTCCAGCACTAAGTACACATGATGAAAAAGTTCCATATCCATAAGGAACACAGGCAAATTTAAGTACTCTCGCTATCCAGGGCTTCTATGAGATAAGATAAAGAAAGAGAAGAAGAAAATGTTTTCTAAAAAGAAGTGTAAAAAATAGTATAAAGTAAGAACAAATCTATTTTTTTTCATAATAACAGTGAGATCATTCAGTTCTTTGACTAAAAAAATAAGACCTTTAGGCTTGTCTAAAAAACAAAATCCAATCCTTTGCTGATTTCTATGTTACATAAGCAATTCTATGCTATAAGACTCATATCTTAAAAATTTATAAGCAAAGGTTAACATTAAAGGAACAGGGAAAGATACATCAGATGACACAAACCAAAAAGCAAGAGCAGCAACATTAATAGCATACTTGTGGAAATCAAAGCAAAGTATATGATACAGGCAAAGTGAATTAGTTTTAACTGATTAAAAAGTATGGATCTACATTAAGGATATATACTTTATGAACTTTATGCTACAAATAACATAGCACTGAAATATGAAACAAAGCTATTTGAAATTCAAGAAGAATATGAAATTTTGGAAGTAATTGTTGGGAAAATAACTTTTCTCACATAGTAATTTTTACAAATCAAGCATCCAGAATTAAATTAAAAAATCAACCAACACAATGTATGTGCATAACTTTGGATATAGAAGAGACCATAATTTTCTTCAAATGTCCATGTAATGTTTATCAAAATTGATTATATTGTATACCACAATAAAAACTTCATTGAACTTCAAAAGCTAAAAAAATTATAGGTTAGCAACTAATCACAGGACAATAAACCTAGAAACTACTGATTAAAGATAAAATGAATAAATAATACTATCTAGAGACAAAAAAACATTCTCTAAAGAGGAAATAAAGTCATAAATTAGATATTTGATATTTTAAAAATAACAAAAAGGGACAGGAGAGGGAAGATGGCGGCGTAGGAGGACGCTGGGCTCACCGCGCGTCCTGCTGATCACTTAGATTCCACCTACACCTGCCTAAATAACCCAGAAAACCGCCAGAGGATTAGCAGAACGGAGTCGCCGGAGCCAAGCGCAGACGAGAGGCCCACGGAAGAGGGTAGGAAGGGCGGCGAGGCGGTGTGCGCTCCACGGACTGGCGGGAGGGAGCCGGGGCGGAGGGGCGGCTCGCCGGCCAAGCAGAGCCCCCGAGTCTGGCTTGCAGAGAGCGGAGGGGCCTGACGGACTGTGTTCCGACAGCAAGCGCGACTTAGCGACTGGGAGGTCATAAGTTAACAGCTCTGCTCAGAAAGTGGGAAGGCTGGAGGACAAAGGGAAGGAGAGCTGATGAGCCCCCTGACGACAGAGCTCAGTTTGGTGGGGAACAAAGGCGCTCGCCAGCGCCATCTCCCCCGCCCATCCCCCAGCCAAAATCCCAAAGAGAACCAGACATCAGGGCTGACTGCGGCTCCGCCCACCAACTCAAGTTATACACCACAGCACAGGGGAAGTGCCCTGCAGGTCCTCACCACGCCAGGGACTATCCAAAATGACCAAGCACAAGAATTCCCCTCAGAAGAATCTCCAGGAAATAACAACAGCTAATGAGCTGATCAAAAAGGATTTAAATAATATAACAGAAAGTGAATTTAGAATAATAGTCATAAAATTAATCGCTGGGCTTGAAAACAGTATAGCTGACAGCAGAGAATCTCTTGCTACAGAGATCAAGGGACTAATGAACAGTCACGAGGAGCTGAAAAACGCTTTAAACGAAATGCATAACAAAATGGAAACCACCATGGCTTGGACTGAAGAGGCAGAGGAGAGAATAGGTGAACTAGAAGATAAAGTTATGGAAAAAGAGGAAGCTGAGAAAAAGAGAGATAAGAAAATCCAGGAGTATGAGGGGAAAATTAGAGAACTAAGTGATAAGTGAAACTGGCAAAATACAAGGATAAAGAGAAAATTCTGAAAGCAGCAAGGGGTAAACGTGCCCTCACATATAAAGGGAGACCTATAAGACTCGTGACTGATCTCTCTTTTGAAACTTGGCAGGCCAGAAAGAATTGGCACGAGATTTTCAGTGTGCTAGACAGAAAAAATATGCAGCCGAGAATCCTTTACCCAGCAAGTCTGTCATTTAGAATAGAAGGAGAGATAAAGGTCTTCCCAAACAAACAAAAACTGAAGGAATTTGTCACCACTAAACCAGCCCTACAAGAGATCCTAAGGGGGACCCTGTGAGACAAAGTACCAGAGACATCACTACAAGCATAAAACATACAGACATCACAATGACTCTAAACCCATATCTTTCTATAATAACACTGAATGTAAATGGATTAAATGCGCCAACCAAAAGACATAGGGTATCAGAATGGATAAAAAAACAAGACCCATCTATTTGCTGTCTACAAGAGACTCATTTTAGACCTGAGGACACCTGTAGATTGAGAGTGAGGGGATGGAGAACTATTTATCATGCTACTGGAAGCCAAAAGAAAGCTGGAGTAGCCATACTTATATCAGACAAACTAGACTTTAAATTAAAGGCTGTAACAAGAGATGAAGAAGGACATTATATAATAGTGACAGGGTCTATCCATCAGGAAGAGCTAACAATTATAAATGTCTATGCGCCGAATACCGGAGCGCCCAAATATATCAAACAATTACTCATAAACATAAGCAACCTTATTAATAAGAATGTGGTAATTGCAGGGGACTTTAACACCCCACTTACAGAAATGGATAGATCATCTAGACACACGGTCAATAAAGAAACAAGGGCCCTGAATGAGACATTGGATCAGATGGACTTGACAGATATATTTAGAACTCTGCATCCCAAAGCAACAGAATATACTTTCTTCTCGAGTGCACATGGAACATTCTCCAAGATAGATCACATACTGGGTCACAAAACAGCCCTTCATAAGTTGACAAGAATTGAAATCATACCATGCATACTTTCAGACCGCAATGCTATGAAGCTTGAAATCAACCACAGAAAAAGGTCTGGAAAACCTCCAACAGCATGGAGGTTAAAGAACACCCTACTAACGAATGAGTGGGTCAACCAGGCAATTCGAGAAGAAATTAAAAAATATATGGAAACAAATGAAAATGAAAATACAACAATCCAAACGCTTTGGGACGCAGCGAAGGCAGTCCTGAGAGGAAAATACATTGCAATCCAGGCCTATCTCAAGAAACAAGAAAAATCCCAAATACAAAATCTAACAGCACACCTAAAGGAAATAGAAGCAGAACAGCAAAGGCAGCCTAAACCCAGCAGAAGAAGAGAAATAATAAAGATCAGAGCAGAAATAAACAATATAGAATCTAAAAAAACTGTAGAGCAGATCAATGAAACCAAGAGTTGGTTTTTTGAAAAAATAAACAAAATTGACAAACCTCTAGCCAGGCTTCTCAAAAAGAAACGGGAGATGACCCAAATAGATAAAATCATGAATGAAAATGGAATTATTACAACCAATCCCTCAGAGAGACAAACAATTATCAGGGAATACTATGAAAAATTATATGCCAACAAATTGGACAACCTGGAAGAAATGGACAAATTCCTGAACACCCACACTCTTCCAAAACTCAATCAGGAGGAAATAGAAAGCTTGAACAGACCCATCACCAGCGAAGAAATTGAATCGGTTATCAAAAATCTCCCAACAAATAAGAGTCCAGGACCAGAGGGCTTCCCAGGGGAGTTCTACCAGACATTTAAAGCAGAGATAATACCTATCCTTCTCAAACTATTCCAAGAAATAGAAAGGGAAGGAAAACTTCCAGACTCATTCTATGAAGCCAGTATTACTTTGATTCCTAAACCAGACAGAGACCCAGTAAAAAAAGAGAACTACAGGCCAATATCCCTGATGAATATGGATGCCAAAATTCTCAATAAGATACTAGCAAATCGAATTCAACGGCATATAAAAAGAATTATTTACCATGATCAAGTGGGATTCATTCCTGGGATGCAGGGCTGGTTCAACATTCACAAATCATCAACGTGATACATCACATTAACAAAAAAAAAGAGAAGAACCATATGATCCTGTCAATCGATGCAGAAAAGGCCTTTGACAAAATCCAGCACCCTTTCTTAATAAAAACCCTTGAGAAAGTCGGGATAGAAGGCACATACTTAAAGATCATAAAAGCCATTTATGAAAAGCCCACAGCTAACATCATCCTCAACGGGGAAAAACTGAGAGCTTTTTCCCTGAGATCAGGAACACGACAGGGATGCCCACTCTCACCGCTGTTGTTTAACATAGTGCTGGAAGTTCTAACATCAACAATCAGACAACAAAAGGAAATCAAAGGCATCAAAATTGGCAAAGATGAAGTCAAGCTTTCGGTTTTTGCAGATGACATGATATTATACATGGAAAACCCAATAGACTCCACCAAAAGTCTGCTAGAACTGATACATGAATTCAGCAAAGTTGCAGGATAGAAAATCAATGTACAGAAATCAGTTGCATTCTTATACACTAACAATGAAGTAACAGAAAGACAAATAAAGAAACTGATCCCATTCACAATTGCACCAAGAAGCATAAAATACCTAGGAATAAATCTAATCAAAGATGTAAAGGATCTGTATGCTGAAAACTATAGAAAGCTTATGAAGGTAATTGAAGAAGATTTAAAGAAATGGAAAGACATTCCCTGTTCATGGATTGGAAGAATAAATATTGTCAAAATGTCAATACTACCCAAAGCTATCTACACATTCAATGCCATCCCAATCAAAATTGCACCAGCATTCTTCTCGAAACTAGAACAAGCAATCCTAAAATTCATATGGAACCACAAAAGGCCCCGAATAGCCAAAGGAATTTTGAAGAAGAAGACCAAAGCGGGAGGCATCACAATCCCAGACTTTAGCCTCTACTACAAAGCTGTCATCTTCAAGACAGCATGGTATTGGCACAAAAACAGACACATAGACCAATGGAATAGAGTAGAAACCCCAGAACTAGACCCACAAACGTATGGCCAACTCATCTTTGACAAAGCAGGAAAGAACATCCAATGGAAAAAAGACAGTCTCTTTAACAAATGGTGCTGGGAGAACTGGACAGCAACATGCAGAAGGTTAAAACTAGACCACTTTCTCACACCATTCACAAAAATAAACTCAAAATGGATCAAGGACCTGAATGTGAGACAGGAAACCATCAAAACCTTAGAGGAGAAAGCAGGAAAAGACCTCTCTGACCTCAGCCGTAGCAATCTCTTACTCGACACATCCCCAAAGGCAAGGGAATTAAAAGCAAAAGTGAATTACTGGGACCTTATGAAGATAAAAAGCTTCTGCACAGCAAAGGAAACAACCAACAAAACTAAAAGGCAACCAACGGAATGGGAAAAGATATTTGCAAATGACATATCGGACAAAGGGCTAGTATCCAAAATCTATAAAGAGCTCACCAAACTCCACACCCGAAAAGCAAATAACCCAGTGAAGAAATGGGCAGAAAACATGAATAGACACTTCTCTAAAGAAGACATCCGGATGGCCAACAGGCACATGAAAAGATGTTCAGCGTCGCTCCTTATCAGGGAAATACAAATCAAAACCACACTCAGGTATCACCTCACGCCAGTCAGAGTGGCCAAAATGAACAAATCAGGAGACTATAGATGCTGGAGAGGATGTGGAGAAACGGGAACCCTCTTGCACTGTTGGTGGGAAATTGGTGGGCAAATTGGTGCAGCCGCTCTGGAAAGCAGTGTGGAGGTTCCTCAGAAAATTAAAAATAGACCTACCCTATGACCCAGCAATAGCACTGCTAGGAATTTATCCAAGGGACACAGGAGTACTGATGCATAGGGGCACTTGTACCCCAATGTTCATAGCAGCACTCTCAACAATAGCCAAATTATGGAAAGAGCCTAAATGTCCATCAACTGATGAATGGATAAAGAAATTGTGGTTTATATACACAATGGAATACTACATGGCAATGAGAAACAATGAAATATGGCCTTTTGTAGCAACGTGGATGGAACTGTAGAGTGTGATGCTAAGTGAAATAAGCCATACAGAGAAAGACAGATACCATATGGTTTCACTCTTATGTGGATCCTGAGAAACTTAACAGGAACCCATGGGGGAGGGGAAGGAAAAAAAAAGAAAAAAAAAGAGGTTAGAGTGGGAGAGAGCCAAAGCATAAGAGACTGTTGAGAACTGAGAGCAAACTGAGGGTTGATGGGGGGTGGGAGGGAGGAGAGGGTGGGTGATGGGTATTGAGGATGGCACCTTTTGGGATGAGCACTGGGTGTTGTATGGAAACCAATTTGACAATAAATTTCATATATAAATTAAAAAAATAAAAAAAAATAAAAATAACAAAAAGGCAGTCAAAAGTTCTTAATTAGGTTTCAGTTACGAGATGAGAGGTTGAACTCATATTTCTATCTCCTATCTCTTGAGATCTCATTAAAATACTAGTAAAGAAAGAATTTTTAAAGGGAAAAAACATACAATAAAGAGAAGGGATGGAAGACAACCTATTAGTGGAAAACGGAGTTTAACAACTTCAGAGAGAAGGAAAGTAGAAGGAGTTTTAAGTGCTAAAGCAGAACAGTAAAGCAGGGAGCCAACCCACTTGAGGTAGCCCGGAAATGCAGAAAACACAAAATCAGACTTTGGTAGAGAGACATAGAGCTGAAAGCAGGAAATAAATGAAAGTCAGAAGACAAAGTTGTGCATTTCCCAACTACTTGTCACCCTAGGATGATCAGCAGTCACTTCCACCCTTAGTTCAATTAAAAAAAAATTGAGGTTTCTTGTCCAAAGAAATTTCACACACCATCTGGTATGAATCATGGTGGCTAGGAGAGGCAGTGTTTCCCATCAGAGACATCAGCATTTTACACTTAGGGTTTGTAAAACACAGTGACTATTTTCATATATATCTCATACAAAGTGAAGTCAGCCAATATATGAGTCTATACTAAAGCTCTTCTATTTACTCTATTTAAAAAGTAAACAAGGACCAAAGATCACCAACTACTTGAAGTATATCTGCCACAACAAAGAGAAAAATAAAGACCACAAATGGGGGGAAACTGACTATGGAGAAAGTGGAGAATATTTACAAAATATAAAATAACTTTGAAAAGCTTCCAATACATCCATAAAACAAGAACAGGATATCATTAAGAAAGAATGAAGTCAAAATAAGAAGGAGTCCTTGGAAATTAATATATGATTACCAAATTCAATATTTGGAAGTTTGGAAAATCAAGTTAAGAAATATCTTTAAAAAACAGAATAAAAAGTACAGGATAGGCTTTGAGAAAGAAGTTAAGAGTTACAGAGGATTGATTTTAAAGGGTTACCATTCAACTAACAAAAAAGCCTCAGAATGAAAAAAACTGGGGATATAAACAAGGAAAAATAATCATAGAAATAAAAGGATAATCCAGAGATTAAAAAAAGGATATAAAACTCCAGATTAAAGGATCCCTGTATGCCAAGTATAATAGATTTAAAAAAAAAATCCATAATTAGGCATAGCTTCATGAAACTTTGGACCACTAGGTAAGGAGATCTTAAAGCCTTCTAGTAAGAAGAAACAAGTCAGATAGCAATCATCTGATGAGCAATACTGGAAGAAATGGAGCAGTCTTAAAGTTGTAAGAAAATGATTTGAACTCTGGTATCTAGCAAAAGCAGTTTTCAAATATGGAAATAGAATAAAGAATTTTTCAGGTCTACAAGGACTTAAAGAATTTACTTCCTATACATACTTTCTGGAATGATTACTTGAGCTTTTGCATCTAATCTAGCAAAAGAAGAGAGGAAATCAAGAAAGAGGAAGACTCAGGGATCAAAGAAATAACTCTCACTCAGGACATTTGATTAGACACATGTTTAACTCTCAGACTAAAATATAGACTAGCAAATTGAATAAAAAGGCGTGACTGAAGGAAAAAAGAGTAATTCACAGAAGAATATTTAGCAAAAACACATGCCAATTCAGTTAAGTCTCATTGTTAATGTGCATTGGCAAAAGAAAATTAAGTTATAATTTATCATGGTTGTGGGTGTAGAGAAAGGTGAGAGGAAATTCAAGCATTTTAAAGTTTTTGTTTTGTTAGGATTTACTGATTACGTCTATATTTTATTAAGAGAATGAAAGTTTCTTATACGTGGATGTGGAAAAAAATTAATACAGGATGTAAAATTTCCAAACCACAAAAAGAAAAACCAGGATAAAAAGGAATATTAGATCAGTTCCACTGAAAGCAGGAAAAAAAATAAGATAAACAAATATGCCAAAAAGTAATAAGTAGAAATCTAATTATGAGGTAGGAAATAGTGCAAGTGTATCAATAATCATAATGCATACTAACAAATTCTATTCTTTCATTAAAAGACTCTGGCTACAAAGAAAGAAGGAAAGGAAGGAAGGGGGTAAGGATGAATGGAAGGAAGGAAGGAAGCAAGAAAGGAAGGTAGAAATTCCAGTGACAAACTAGTTTAAAAAGGCACGCTTAAATCAATATGATGGAGAAATGTTGAAAATCAAAGGATAAAAAAGATAAACCATATAAATGCTAACAAAAGAAAGCAGTTATCAGATAAAAAATTATTTTAATGTTTATTTTGAGAGAGAGAGAGTGAACATACATGTGTGTGAGCACACAGGGGAGGAGCAGAGAGAGAGGAAGAGAGAGAGAATCCCAAGCAGGCTCTATGCTGTTAGTACAGAGCCTGATGCAGGACTTGATCTCATGAACCATGAGATCACGACCTGAGCAGAAATCAAGGGTCAGATGCTCAACTGACTGAGCCACACAGGCACACAGAAAAAACTTTTTAATTGGAGACAAAATCCATTAGTTAGGACATGAAGGGTATTTAAATTGAAAAAGTCAAATTCCAACAAAAACATAATAATAATCTTGATGCCTTAGTCTTATTTAGAAACATATGTTCCATACATACACACATACACATATATATACTATTAATATATGTAGTATGTATAGTTTAGTATACAATAGTATATATTACATAATATATAGTATTTATATTAGTATATAATAGCATATAGTATAATATATATACTGTGTGTATATACACACACACAATATTCATAGTACATATCTGTTTGTATACACATACACACACAGATATTGTTTACTAATATAAGGAGAAATAGTCATATCTACAACCATAGTAGAAAACTAAATAGAGTGTTTTCACAAATTAACAACCAAGTAGTCAAAAATAAATGTCAGAAATATTAAGCTTCATCAACAGAAAATACGTATTATTTGTAAATACCCATAGAGAATGATTATGTATTAGGCTATAAAGAAAATTTCAATAATTCCCGAAGTAGAAATTATGCAGAGCATATCATCTAAACTAAGAAATAACACTATCAGGGCACCTGGGTGGCTCAGTCGGTTAAGTATCTGACTTTGGCTCAGGTCATGATCTCATGGGTCGTGAGTTCGAGCCCTGCATTGGGCTCTGTGCTGATAGCCTAGAGCCTGTTTCGGATTCTTTGTACCCAACCCCGCCCCTCCCCTGCTCGCACTCTGTCTCTGCCTCTCTCGAAAATAAACATTAAAATTAAAAAAAAAAAAAAAAAACCACTATCAATTGACAGCAAAGAAATAACTAAACACATATCCTCTTTGAATTAAAAAAAATATTTTTCTAAATAATGCCTGTATTAAAGAGGAAATAAAAAATAGATTACAGACTATTTAGAAATAATTGACCTCAGAAAAAAACCCTAGAGCTTTAAAAGTTTTTAAAAATGTTTTACAAACACATTTATGTATTAAAAAAAAAACCTACTTTGAAACATATGAACCAAGCATTTAATTCAAGGATCAAGAAAAGAAAAATAATATAAACCTAAAGAAAAGAGAACAAAGAGATGAACAGTGATAAAAAACAGAAATAAAGAAAACAAAAACAAAATGGTACACTTGGACCACCAAACAAAAGCTGGCCGTTTCTACAGTCCAGTAAAACAAATAGTTCTGGTACTATTTCAGTATTTTGAATGATCTTAGAGAAAGAATAAAAACCTTTAAATTTACTTTAAGAAACTGATGTACTTTGCTATAAAACATGACAATGATAAAGCAAAAATAAAAACTGAAAACTAATCTCACTTATTCTTTCATTCAGTATTTACTGAGAGTGTACTGTATTTCAGGTACTGCACCAGGGACTATGGATAAAGCAATGAATAAAAAGACAAATCCCTACCCCACCACCATTTGCTTATTTTGAAAATAAGCAAATCAATACATGACCAAGTACAGTTTATAAGAGGAATATGAGCTATCTATGTTGAGTATTTAATAAAATATATTATTATATTGATAGGCCAAAAAACCCCATATGATCATCCTTAAAAATGGTTAAAGTTATTTGATAAAGTTCAATATCTACTTCTATTAAAAATACTTTAGGTAAATAAGAAATTGTGCATGATATACTTATTTAACATTATTCTGCAAGAATTAGCAGTGCAACCAGATAAAATTATATGAGATGCAAACATTGGAAAAGATTTGGAATTATCATTATTTGCCAATGATAAAACTATGTACATGAAAAAACTCAAGTGTACCAGTTAAGCTAGTAAGATACTTCGTGAAGTAAGATAGTTCATGCCTGTTATAAATAAATGCACAATGGGTGCAGGGGTGGCTCAGTCGGTTAAGCATCCGGTTTCCGCTTAGGTCATGATCTTGCGGTTCATGGGTTCCAGCCCTGCGTCCGGCTCTGTGCTGACAGTTCAGAGCCTGGAGCCTGCTTTGGATTCTGTGTCTCCTTCTCTCTCTCTGCCCCTCCCCTGCTCACGCTCTGTCTCTCTCAAAACTATATAAACATAAAAAAAATTAAAAACAATAAATGTACATTAAAAATAAGAACAAGAAGAGTTTTATATAAACAGAAACATAGTAGAACATGTAATAGAAAAAAAGAGAGTTCACAACAGCAACAATGGTAATGGTAATATCATAGAAGCTGCACTATTAAAATCAGTGGGAATAAGAAAGCTCTACTAGACAATATGTTGGGCTCTGTGTTGACAATGTGGAGCCTACTTGGGATTCTCTCTCTCTTTCCCTCTCTCTCTGCCTCTCCCCTGCTCATGCTGTCTCTGTCTCTCAAAATAAATAAAAAAACTTAAAAAAATTAAAAAATAAGAAAATTTTAAAAAGTGGGAGATAAATCAGAATTAAGTGTAGCTTGATTTGATTGAGTTACTTTATTACTTTCTGTACTTTTAATATGTTTGAAATATTTCATAATGAAAAATAGAAACTTTGCAACATCTATAGTCCATTTGATCTTTATTTTGGTGTAAATTGTGAGATTAGGGGACTAATTTTATTCCCATTGCCACACTATTGAATAATCCATGCTTTCCCCATTTTAATTTGAAATGCCCGTATCATATTGTAAATTTTTCTATGCTTTTCTATTTCTGTCTTCGTTCTATTCTTTTTAATGTCTATTCTGGCCTCAGTACTAATGTTTTAGTTATTAAACCCTTTAAAATAAGTTTATAAATGAATAGATGGCCAAACCTATATTACTTCTCCTTCTCTTTCCTGTCCTTCTTCCCCTCCCCAAAACATTTGCCTGGTACCTCCTTTGTGTTTATTGTCCCTCATAGCATACCAAGTAAATGTTAGAAGATCTGGAATAACTCCTGATGAAGCTTGGAATACTTTATGCCAGCTCCATAAAGACAGGGATTTCTGTTTTATTTTTTGCTGTATCTCAACAGCTTCCACAGAATTTGACATACAGTAGTGTCTGAATATTTGTTCAGTGAATTCATTCATTTAAAAAAATGCACAAAAAAACCCTGAAAAGCTAGGATTTTATTATATTAATAGACTAATGGGAGGATATTTTGCATCTTTATCATATTTAGTCATGCCAACATGGATCTGTTTGTTAATGTGGTTTTAAATGTCTCCCAGCAAAGTTTTACAATTTTTTCAGCTAAATTGTAAATGGAATTCCTTTTATGTTTATCCTTTGTATGATTTTTATTATTATTAATATCCTTTTTCTTTCTTCTTAAAAATTGGTATTGGTAAACAGGGAGTTACTAAATTTGTGAGTTTATTTTTTATTCAGCAAACTTGCTATCTTCTTTTAATCTGAAAATAATATTTTGTGTTTTGCTAGCCAATCTATATATTTCTCTTCTTTTCCTTTTCTTATTTTATTGGGTAGAACTTGTAGTAAGTTGAGATGCTGGAGTGATGATAGGCAACATTTTTTTTTTTTTTGAGACTTTCAAATGGAATGCTTGCTGTTTTATAAATTTTATTTTTAGATTTTTGTAGATACCTTTTTATCAGATTAAGAAATTTTCCTTCAGTTCTTAATTTGCTATTTGTTGTAATTGTTGTTGAATTTTACTGAATGCTTTTTACACATAATTATACAGTTTTTCTCTTTTAATATATTCAATGTAGTAGATTACCCTGATAGATTTTTTTTTTTTAAAAAAACATTGAACCATTCCTGGAATAAAGCCTACATGCTCAGGAGATAACACCCACATACATAAACATTATTCACTTCAATCTGCCAATATTTTATTTACAATTCCTGCATCAAAGTTTCCATGTGAAACTGGAATATAATTTTTCTTTCTTTATTGTTTTTGCCTTATTTTGATATTAAAACCAAAAGAGAGACACTTTCCCACTGTTTCTGAAATATTTCTTTCCTTTTTCACCTTAGTCTGAGCCACCATCTGAATTATCTTCTAATCTTCCCTTCTTTTCAAATTTATTTTTTCTATTACCTGACCCCATTTTTTCCTTCCTGCATTTTACCACCTCACACATACTCTAGAATGTAAGCTCCAAGAGTAAGGAGTTTGGGTCTCCTAGGAAATTTGGCTTCTATTACCTATAACCTTGTTATAACCCTATAACAAGGGTTCCAAAATTTCTGTTGAATAAATGAAAGAAATAAGATCCTACTTTTCATCGTTCAGGCTGGCAAAGATAAAAAGCTTGAAATGCCCATATTGACACTTTGGGGAAAAAATGAACATACATTTATATGCATATATTCTAAAAAGTAATTCGAAGATAGCAACCAAAAGCCTTTAAAGTGTGATACCTTTGACCAAAGAAGGGTACTTATAGCAATTTATTTTTTTGATATACTCTAATAATGTGAAAACATTTTTTATCAAAGCATTGTTTACCAGGAAAAATGGCAAACAACCCAATTGTTCAATGATACGTAATTTTTAAATAAATTATGATACATCCATTGAGTGGAACAGTATGTACTTCTAAAGTTGTCATGGAAAGATGTTTAGGACAAATTGCATACTTTAAAAAGATGGTAATATAATACGCACAATCATTCGATTCTGGTAAAAAAGTTTACTTCTATATATTGAACAACGCCTAGAATGTGCACAAAAATATTGCTATGGTTTACCATTAGTACTAAGATAAACAAAACTCTTTTTCTTTTCCTTTACCCATATTTTTCTACCTTTCTATCATGAACACTATGTTTTCATTGAAAAGCATAATTTTAAAGCAAATTCTAATATCACGCTGTCACCAATTTAATGAAAAATCTCTGGGTTTGGGAAGTAAGATCAAATATTCAAGTGTGTGTACGTGTGTGTGTGTAAATGACATCTATCGTGGGCTACTCAGTATCTGAACACACTTCTTATTTTGGGGAATCTCACAACAAATTACTAATGAGCAATAATGTGACTTAGGTTCAGGCAAACCAATGCTTCCATCTAGAACTTTCAATTCTGTGACAGCAATGCAGAGACACAGAAGTCATTAGCGATTACTCATTGAACATGTGCCCAACTGAGATACCAAACTCCAAGAGTGTCCAAGGGCAGCAGAGTGCAGCAGCATGATGAAGAATGTCCAGTGGAAACTATGTTAGCAGCAACTCCTAAAGCAGAATTCTTATGGCAAGATATTGGCTACGCTTTGCCTTTTTTGGTTTCTACTACATTCTTAAGCCTGGTTTTCCAGTGCCCATACAAATTCTGTAGAACTCTATGATATGTTTCCAAAAGAGTCCTTTTGTGCTTTAGACAGGTTCAGCTTCTATTGCTTAGAATAGATGTACAGTAGGAAATGTACAGTATAGTAGGAAAGGCACTGGAGGATATGTAGCTCCTGCAATCCAAGAACATCTATTGTGGTGAAAAAGAGAAATAGTCAGTTGTAACTACATGTGATAAACGTTGTGATCTAGAGCACATACTGGGGCATATGGTATAATTCTCAATTGGTATAGCTGGCATCTGGTACAACTGCTTTGCAATTATCACCAGTTAATGCTCTTGCATTTCAAAAATTGCCACTATTTTTCTAGGTAGTTCAAAAGTTTACTAGAGAGTGCATGGGTTTAATGCCAGAGAGATCAGGTATGAATACCAGCAATGATATTTACTATTTTGTGACCTTGGACAATAGATCTAGTCTCTCTAGGTCTTAATCTCTTCATTTGTTAATTATTATGAGGATTCAACATGATCATATTAAAATTTCACATGTCCCATGCTGAAATTCTTAACTCTGCTCCTTTATTCTGTGGCTCACATTATATCTACACTTTTAATTCATGTATACTTCCACTGTAAACACCGCTTGCCAATATGATCAGTTCTTTCTATCTCATCAGAATATGAAACTCCTATGCATAAATCTAAATATCTGCTTTCTTTCATACTATGCATCAGCTACTGCAGTTCTGGTAGAGAAATTAGAAATAGCCCATATAAAGTCAAGCTGCCCTTTGCCCAGACTCACAATGCTATGTTCAGATAAACACAAACAAAATGGTAGCCCATATCCAAAACAGCACTGAAAAGTGAAAAAAAGAATTTAAATCTTTGCTGAACTCTCATGAAGAAGAACTAATGTAAGATTTCATTGCTAATACATAGCAAAAAATCTTAAAATTCTCTTTTGTCATCTCCTTAAATCACAGAGTAGGGCAGCTGCCCAGAATCTTAACTTAGACCCTCAAATCTTCCTCAAACTATCTCTCTAAACTCCACCTAATATAACTTTTTCCCTTAATACACCCTTTCTTCCAGTCTTTCTGGATTATTTTCTCCCTTTAACTTCCTAATGTAAAAGAAGCTTTCTCAGCTTCTTTCAATACTCCTCCCTTCCCATCTATATAAAACAGTGTACACACACACACACACACACACACACACACACACACACACAAATGGCCCTGAAGCTGAGCAAACAGAAAAAGATTGATTAACTTTTACGTATTCATAATCTTTTATCCTTCCCCATGCCTTCTAAATTTCTCTTTCCCTCATTCCCAACCATCTCTCCCCTTGTCCCTTTCTCCCTTCCTGCCCCCCCTTTTCTCTCTTTCTCTCCCTCATACTCATGCCCACACCCCCAGACCCCCACACCCACAATTGTATACATTTGAGCCATGAAATATTTTGATTTGAAACTGCAATTGTGTCTCTAAAAATGCTTGGCAATCCTACATTTTCCTGCTTGGTCTTTTACTCTTTCCCAGCTCTGATCTTTCTCCTGAGCTACAGATTCACAAATGTCTCTACCTTCTAGACATCATCATTTGGTTGCTTTATGGGCATATCAAACACAAAATTTAAAGTGAATGAAAGACTCAGAAACTTGCTCCTTAAATCTTCTTTTCTCTCCTGTATTCTCTATCCCAACTACCAACTTACACTTGGTCAGTCAAACAAAAAGCCCTGGTCTGTCTTATTTCAGTCCACTGTTTTTACTATTGTTAAAACAATCTTTTTAAGATACCAATCTCATTCCGTCACTTAACAACATGGGTTCTGGAGTCTACCGTTAAGTTCTGAACCAGATTTAATCATCAACTAGGGAGAGGGGAAAGTGTATGTTATAGTGGGTAAGCACACAGACACTAAAATCTGTTTGCCTTGGTTCAAATGCCAACATTATCTTTATTAATAGATGACCTTGGAACTATTAGTTAAATTTGTAAGACATGATCTTCTTAATTGTAAAACTGAGATAACAAAAGAATCTATACTACAGAGAAGTTGTGAGGATTACATTAATAAATAGAAAGCTCTGACAGAGCCATGTAAATGCTATTCTTATTATATGGCCTTACCTAGATATATAGCCTTTTAGTTCTTCAGTCGCCCTATCTATAAATAGAAGTAATATGTACAACACAGGTTTTTTGATATTAGACAACATAAAGAGACTCACATTAGATGTCATATTCTCTGTTAAAATATCCTCTGATCTCTCAATTCCCCAAGGCAGAAATCAATGTATATGCCGCCAGTGCCCCAGTATGTGCTCTAGATCATAACGTTTATCACATGTAGTTACAATGGACTATTTCTCTGTCTTCTTCATCACAATGGATGTTCTTGGATTGCAGGAGCTACATAGCCTCCAGTGGCTTTCCTACTGTACATCTGTACATTCCTACTGTACATCAGCAAAATTTTATTCTACAAGTTAATGAATGAATATATATAAAGTGCCTTTCCCAGTGTCTACCAAATAATATGTCAATTCTCTTTATCAATTTTTCAGTCTGTATGGGGATGGGGATGATGGTAGGACAATTTCCTACTAGAGTTCTCTTTGCTTTTAATTTTGACCTCCACCAAAGTACTAGGTCATTTGGTGATGAGCCCTTTTACCTGGATCTAAGCCAACTGTCACTGCTGAGTTTCAGTATCCCAACCTCAATAATCTCATAATAAGAAATTAAGTCACTTTTCCATTTCTGTGTCTTTTTCTGAAGGGCCAACACTGAAGAAAAATGTCTCTAACAATAGTTCAGGGCACATTCTTCAAACACTACAATGCCATCGTGACATCATTAAAATTGATTCTTTCCCCACTAAAACATCTTCATGGAACGGATGAGGTTTGTTAAGTTTAAAGATTTTGCCTTGGAGATCCCTTAACTCTCGGAGGCTTTTCATAAACATATTTGGTATTTTACACATATTCAAAATTAAAATATGAATATGAATCATTTTCTTTCAGTGTTTCTTAATGAAGACACCTCTTATAATTTGGATAGATCTTTGGAAAAATCTTTGTTAGATGGGACCGTTCCATCCTCTGCAAGAAATCTGAGACTTCTGGACCCTTCCACTAGAACTCTCCAATGGCAATAACTCTTTCCCATCACTGTGATAGCCAACAATGCTTCTAGACATTTCCAAACTCTCTTTGGGGAGCAAGAGTCAGGGGGAACAAAAATGATCACACTTAGATGAGGATCATTTTCAGTTAGATCATTCATCTAACCTTTAAAATATATCCATTTCTCTGGTATACTTATTACTTTGTCCCTATATCTTACTGATGAACTCAAGGCAAAGGTAAGGGTTACTTATTTTCTCTCTCAAGAAATGTATTTTTTCTTTACAGAGGTAAGATGTTAAGAAAAATCAACACTTGCATTAATTGAATAGGTATATACTTGCTAAACATTATCTTTGAACTATTTTTATTTGTAGTTAGTTAAACCTGCAAACTTGGCACTCTCTCCTACAATATGAAGGAATTCCTCCGAAAAGTGACCACAGTTCTTCAAATCCATGACTAACAGATATTTTACATTGAATAGAAATTATGTAAAATGCATGTTTTAAATAGATTTTTATGGAAAATTCTACCTATCTAATTATTAGGTATAGTAAGTTACTGGGAAGTTTCTTAAAAATACTATGAATAGATACTGAATATTTTCAAATGCCTGTCATTTTCATCAAAATGGTCATCCAAACTAAAAATATCATAAAAATGAAGACCAATAATTTTTCATTTTGATGATAATAAGAATGACAAACTACAAAGAAGTACAAATTGTATGGGAGTTCTTGGCTTTCTTTACTTATGACAACCTCACTGCAACAAGACAAAAAATCAGTGATATAAATGATTCAAATACATCAAATAATAAAGTCTTCTGAAGTAGAGTTTTTATATTTCAATTGGAAATATAAACAAAGTCTTATTTTATAATGCGAATCTAACCTTTTCTACTTTGAATAATTGCCCTGGCATGTTTCTTACATTGTTTCGAAGAAGTCAGGCATACCTACCTTTACTCTTTGCACCCATCTGATTCCTAGCTTTTTCTTTATAAAGAATATTTATTAAACATTTTTGTGTGTGTGCCCACAGCACTCTATTAAGTACTCTGAATTATGTCAGGGCAAGAAATGAAGGAAAAGGGGAAGCGCAAATTAAAACAACAGTGACATATCGCTACACACCTATAAATGGCCAAAATCTGGAACACTGACAACACCAAATGCTGGCAAGGATGTAGAACAGAAGAAATTCTCATACATTGCCTGTGGGGGTGCAAAACAATACAGCTATTGGGGAAGGCAGTTTGGTGTTTTTTTTTTTATAAAGCTAAACATACTCTTACCTTATGATCAAGTAATTGCACCCCTTGGCATTTAAGCAAAAGAGCTTAACATTTATGTCTGCACAAAAACCTACACACAGATGTTTACACCAGCCTTATTCATAATTGCCAAAACTTGGAAGCAACCAAGATGTCCATCAGTAGGTGAACAGAGAAACATGGTATATCCAGACAATAGAATATTATTCGGTACTAAAAAGCTATCACGCCATGAAAAGGCTGGATAAATCTTAAACACATATTACTAAATGAAAGAAGCCAATCTGAAAAGCTACATACTCTAGAGTTTCGACGATATGACATCTGGAAAAGGCATAATTATGGAGACAATAAAAGATCAGCAGTTGTCATGGGTGGGGTGGGAGTAGGGATAAATAGACAGAGCAAAGGATTTTTAGGGCAGTTAAAATACTCTGTATGATATTATACATGTTTCCAAACCAATAGAATGTATAACACCAGGTATGAACCCTAAGGTAAACTATGGACTTTGGGTGATTATAATATGTCAGTGTGGGTTCATCCTTGGTAACAAATGTACCATTCTGGTAAGTTATGTTGATAACGGGGGAGGCTGTGCATATGTGAAGTTAGGGGGTTATGGGAAATCTCTGTACCTTCCTCTCAATTTTGTTGTGAATGTAAAACTGTTCTAAAAATAGTCTTTTTAAAAAATGAAGGGAACCAAGAAAAAAGGATGTATTTTTAAAAACACACTATTTTTCAAATAGCTTGCTTTCTAGAAAAAAAAAAAAAGCCTTAAAAAAGAACTACATGTAACAAGCATGGTACAAGCCACAAAGTGCAAAGTAGCAGAATGGAATAGTAGAAAGAACACTAAACTTGAGTTAGAAAACTTGGGATCAAATCCAAATTACTGTGAAATTGGGCAAGACATTTATATTTACTTTTTCTAAATCCCAGTTTTCTTTTCTGTAAAGTAAGAATATTAACATTTCTTTTAGAGTTGTTTGGAGAATTAATGAGCTAAATCTCTGAAAATACCAGCATAGTATAATGACTGGCACACTTAACTAGCCACCCATTAAATGTTTCTTTTCCATAAGTCTAGGAATGGAAAGCAAGGGGGAGCAAAAACTGGTGGGATTTTTTATAGTTTCATTACTTTGCCTACATGTCATAATTTATAGGGGAAAAACACTATCACAATGTATAGAAGAGCAGGAAAGCCCTGGCTGTCTTCATTCAAACCTATTTCTGCCAAGTCATTCTCCACTTTCTGTATCATCTTATGGGACCCAGTGAAGAAAAAGGTGTATTGTATGGCTAGATGTTAGCTGTAGTAGCAGAATTCAGAAACACTGTTTTTTACATTGGGAAAATGGTCTACGAAGGCAGCTATTTCCAGAAGAGCCAAAAATAGAAAGTAGACAGGCATGCTATGAAAGTAGCTAGAAAGGCAGCTCTAGGGCAGGGTTTCTCAACTGTAACACTAATTGCATTTTGGGCCCCATGGCTCTTTGTTGTGGGGGGCTGTGCTGTGCATTGTTAGATGCGTAGGAGCATCCCTCGCCTTGTATCATACCCCACCAATCATGACAACCTCAATTGCCAATAGATATTGCCAAATGTTCCTTTAGGAGGAAAAACTGCCCCTGGTTGAGAATCGCTGATTTAGATGGTAACAATGGAAGGAAAAGAAAAAGAAAAAAGAGTGAGGTAACTAATAATACTGCCCAAAAGATTCACAGTTAAAAAACAGGCACAATTTTAAAAGATTTATCAACACAAAAATGATATATGTTTATATGAATCATGTCTGGGGAAAACTATCAGCAGTAGCTCTCAAGTAGATCATGTAATGAGCAGACGAAGAATAAATGTCATATGATGACTGTGTCGAAGGTCAGAAGCTGAGCGAAAGAAATAATGAACTGGGTGGGGGTAGACACAAAGATATGGGAGTGAGCCAGGTCTGCGGTGATTTTTTTCAGTGTGCCAATTTTAACTTTCTTTTTTTTTTTTTTCCAAAAAACTAACTGAGGAAAACATGGTAGTAGATGGCACGTGGATAGACAGGCAAAAGGATTAGAAATAGTCATTTGAAAGCATAATCAGATTAAAATATAAAAAGTATTTTGTCCATTTTTCTTTTTTTCTTTTGAGGGGGTATTGATTTGTAATAATTCTTTTTCAATTATATGTGTTAAAATGTCCTCTCCAGTTTGTAACTTGTTTTTTTTTCATTCTCTTTAAGGTGACTTTTGAGAGAAGAAACATCACAATTATAATGCAATAAAATTTAATGATCTTTTCCTTAATGACTTTTTTCATTTTGTATCTTAAATTTTTCCCTACTCTGAAGATATCTTCTTAAAATGTTATAGTTTTGCCTTTCACATTTAATTCTTTACATCACTTAGAGCTGGTCTTCATAGAAGGTATGAAGCAGGGGTCACAACCATATAAATGTCTCTGGACTGTCCTAATTCACTCCACTGGCCACCCCACCTGTCTTTGCACCAGTATAAGCTTTATATTAAATCCTCAATGCTGGTAGGTCAAGTCTCCCCACCTAATTCTTCTTAAAGAGTATAATATCATTACCTTAATCCCATCTTTTATTTATTAAACAGATTTCTTTTATGTTCTGTGCAATAGTTTTAACATGTGAAATGTTTGCAAATCTTCTTCTTAGATAGTATGGTTTCTGATACTCTTTCTTGATACCTTGTATTGTAAGTATTTAATGTAAGCTCATTTTTTTTGGCGGGGATGGATTTCATCTGTGGCAATTTTTTGAGTCCTATATTCTAAATAGATTCTTTAGGAGAGAATTCATGTTTGCTTCTACCAGTGACTTGGGGGATTTTAAACTTGGGACCACACTAAATCTTGGCTTTAATTTTCCTTTTCGTATCATATTCATAGTGTGAAGCTCAGTAGCAAACCCACAAGACCAGCTTGTGGTTACAAATGATTAGGGAGGTATTTTATTATTCTCAGGGCCAAGATTGGAACCAATCAGATTTTCTTGAAGTGCTATGGGAAGTGATAGGCTGATCTTATTATGCACTTTCACAGTGAAGGTGCAAAGATTTGGAAGTCTATGCTGAGGGGACCTTATGTTTATGAAGAACCTTGGACTTTGATTCTTTCCTGGTCCTCTTTCTTTCAATGAGGACAGTCTGTGAAACCCTAGCCCAGGGCTAACCAGGCTCAACAAATACCCTAAAGCTTACCTCTCTGGATGGCACTTTTACCTAGGTTTGTTTGTTTTGTTTTGTTTTAGCCTTTTAGGATAAACACACCATCACCATCTTTCACACCATCTTTCCAGATCATAGTTGAATGCAATATTATGTTTATATCAATCATATCATTTTTAATTGTTTACCATGAAATGCTAGGGTGTCTAGTTCACCATACTAACAAGACATAAAAGTTAAATTTTATTTTTCTCCTCACCTTATCTATCTGTTCTCTTTTCTTTTTTAATTCCTGGTTTCAAAATACAAGATACTCATTTTGGAAAAAAAAAAAACTCAAGTGATATGGAAATATAAAAGTAAAAAAATCACAGCCTCCTGTCCAACCTCCCCATAACTCTAAGGAAAAGACACTGTTATAGTTTGCTCTCATACAATATATATTTTTATTTTTACAAAAATAGTGTTATGCCTACAAACATTCCCCTATTGCTCCTTAACATGGTTTTAAAAAATAAACAAACATACATCAGGTAGAATTTAACATGTCATTAATTATAGATCTACATCATGAATATTTTCAAAAGAAAATACTGTCTTGCAAATATTGAATTTCTTTGTCTTTTCTTCAATATAGAATCCTATTTTCTGAAAGACATTCTGAAAGTGTATTTTAACTTGTTTTATTAAATATGCAATGTTTCATTACGGATCCACATTTCACTTATAACTATGTTATTTACCAATAAACATAGATTCAACATATTTTCAAGGTTTGATATTCTCACTTCTCTTTGTCAGACTGCATGATCAGAAGTTATCAACCTCAATGGGTTTAGAAATTTGTAAGTTATTAGTTAATAGTAGGTTTACAAAATATTCCCAACATGCTATGCAAGTGTTATTTCAAATGACACTAAGCAGATTTAAAGTAGTTATACTCCTTAAAGGGACTCAATATTCTCACTGGCTTTGAGGTACCACCTTCTCTGGCTGTTCACATGTGCTATGAAAGAATAGTTCTGAGAGATCAAATGAACAATTAGTGACATTTACCAATATTTTGGATGTCCAGAATCTAAGAAGATAGATGTTACACATATTTTAAAGATGTGCTGAAAACCCATACTAATTTATTTAAAGTACGAACTGATTAAAATATTCCACCAACTATAGAAGTTATTTATTGTGAGAAAAAGATCAAAGATCTTTGTTTTAAATTTTGTCTATTTTATCAAAAGATGTTTTAAATATGGCTTTTGGAAAACTTTTGGAAACAAGGGAAAAAGCTCTTTAAGAATTAAAGTTCATTTCTGGCAGGGATGGGTTGCAGAAGCTGCAACAAAACCTGCCACAAGTTTAATAAAGTTTAATAAAAAAAACAACTGTATAAAAATTAACATTTATGCCAACCATACTTTCAAAGAATAGTGACAGATAGGAAAAAGAATAGGTGGAAAGAATTTTTTTTTCTAATTATAGAAAGCTCATGACAGAGAACAAGAGAAAAACTCTAGGCAATAAAAAGTGCTCTACATGGAAGGAAATGTAATTATAGTATACTAGGTTTTGCAATGAAGAATATTTACATAACACCAGTAAGCTAACTATTTACTTTTTTTTTATTTAATTTTTTTTTCAACGTTTATTTATTTTTGGGACAGAGAGAGACAGAGCATGAACGGGGGAGGGGCAGAGAGAGAGGGAGACACAGAATCGGAAACAGGCTCCAGGCTCCGAGCCATCAGCCCAGAGCCCGACGCGGGGCTCGAACTCACGGACCGCGAGATCGTGACCTGGCTGAAGTCGGACGCTTAACCGACTGCGCCACCCAGGCGCCCCTTACTATTTACTTTTAAAACTACATTGGCAAGACGCGGGGGCAGAGAGCTACCAGGTGGTACAAGTGAGCTAGGTCATCATCTAATGATAATAGATAAATTATCTATAATTTCTATCTGTAAACAATGTATAATAATGGTAAACGTACATAGAGCAGTAACCCCCCCCTCCCCATATTATTTACAAATAGGTGGATGAATTACTTGGGAAAATAAAAGCAAGTGAAAGTTAAGGCAGTTAAAAATTAAAAGCAGTTAACTGTTGGTGGGCTTGTAGGGAGGGGACACTTAATACCATTTGACTCAACATACGCAAATAATATATTTCTTTTCTTAAAAAACAAAGGGAAAAGAGTAAGGCCCTAACAGGGAATCTAAGGCTGCCTATGCATTCTCACTCCACCTCTGCATTTAGTATCCAATGGAGAATCGATGTAGCGTGATGAGGGTTGGGTTTGGATACACACAAATATGGGTTTGAATTCTGGCTCTGCAACTGACCAATTCAAACATCTGTGAGATGTCGCTTAATATTTTACAGGCCATTTTTTTGTATATAATTAGTCGGTAATGATTTCTACCATGCAGAGTTACTGTGAGGACTACCAATAACCTACGTGAAGCATATGGCATGTAGAAAATGCTTGTTTAATAGTAGTTGCTATTATTAATCATTATCTCTTGCTAAGGAAAACAACAGCAAACTCAATCAAAGTTTATAATTTCTAAAGCTACAATCTTATTTTGGAATCTAAATCATATAACTATCAGGTGAGTTTTATTATCTGCATTTTACAGTTGAGCACAAAGGATAAGCATGCATGACCATATCTTTCTATTAGTAGGAACTTAAACTTGAAACAAATCTGCAAATAGTCTCTCTCAAAAATAATTCTGCCTCATTTAAACAATAAACAGGAAAGCAGAAAAGGCCTTTTCTGAGGTTTTGTAGAATGTTTTAATCAACAAATTTTTTTCATTATAGTTAGCAATAGGGTGATTAATGGTGGGGAAGATATAAGAAAAGTTCCAAACAGAAAATAGCTGTGAATCTAGGTACCAGTCCAAGGTCCAAGGCTTCCTAGTATTCAAAAGGTAGAGAGAAATGTAATTATTTTTACTTAAAGTAGCCTAGATAATAGACCTAACAGAACTCTAATAGCAGAGTTAGATTTAACTGTGATCATGCACTTCCTGACCTATTCATTTGTACCTAAGTCTTCATAACTGTAAAGCGTGTTAAAAAATTCATCATTCTTGGGGCACCTGGGTGGCTCAGTAGGTTAAGCATCTGACTTTGGCTCAGGTCATGATCTCACAGTTCTTGAGTTCAAGCCCGGTGTCAGGCTCTGTGCTGACAGCTCAGAGTCTGGAGCCTGCTTTAGATTCTGTGTTTCCTTCTCTCTCTGTCCCTCCCCTGCTTGTGCTCTGTCTCTTTCTGTCTGTCAAAAATGAATAAACATTAAAAAAAATTATCATTCTTTTAAAATGACAGACTTTAAAGAAGGTGGGCTATTGACATAACTTTTCAAGTCTGATGCTGTCATGTCTTGTTATAATTCATGGAGTCAAAGAGAGAAATGCTCATTCATGTGACATCTACTCCCTATATCTCAAGCACAGCATCTAGGATACTGTGAACCACCTTTGAAGGCCCAGATTTGCAAATCCAGGTCTGTGAACAATGAACTAGAATTCAAACTAAATTTAAACTTTGATAACAGGGACTTAGTCACCAGCGTTTACCACAGTGTCAATGCCTGGCAGATAGCAGGTGCTTGGTCAATATTTGTGAAATGGATAAATAAATGAGTGAAAGAGTGAATAATTCTTAAGTGATTATTTGAGTTTACATTCCGCAAAGATAAAATGACCAAGTACAAAATTAAATAATAAATTATTTTATTTATAATGCATGAATTATTTTTCCTTCATTTAAAAAATAGAATAATATAGATTAAGTGAAGTTTCACTTGTAGGAAAAATTCTGCCACTTACATGCATGTAAAGTCAATGGTATAGTTTCACTACTTCTGTTTCATAATGAGGTATTTTCACCTATCCCTTAGTAGCAAAACTAATGAGAACAGTAATAGTAAATGTAACAATGTTTTTTAATCTAAAATACTATAGTCACTATAATATAGGCCTGACATTTATTATCTCATTCACCCTTCACAACAAACTTATGAAACAGATTATCACCACATTTGACAGATGAAGAAAATGGGGAGTTTAAATAGGTAATTTGCACAAGGTCACAAAGATGATAGTACCCAGAGAAAAAAATCAGCCTAATTCTAAAATAACTGGCAGTCCTACCACATCTCGCCTGCTGTCCAACCCCAACCATGACACAATATTTTATCTATTCTTTCAACATCTATTGTACACTAATTATACTCCAGGTCCTATGCTAGGCTCTCCTAAAGATCACTTGTAATTCTGAAATACAACAAAAAATGCCACATACCAACACTGCTCTCTGGAACCACACTGTTGAGAACTAGACTCTGAAAGTTTCCACACTCTGTTCATATGCATGTGTGACATGTGTGCTTTTGTTTGTCTTACTAAGCTACACACTTCTTTTAGGCAGGGTGGTACCAGGTTTATTTTTATATCCCTTAAAAATGCCTAGCACAGTGCTTTGCTCATAAAAAGTTCCTAATAAACACTGTTCAAAAATAACACTATGTGTAAATTGAACTAAATTTCCTTGGCTGAGAGAAAATGTAAATGAAGATTTTATCTTCCAATCTTCTGTGCAATTATCTTACACTTAAAAAAACCATAAATTCCAAAAACAGGACAGTTTTATTATTTTAAATCTTTTATTGGTAAGATTTAATAAAATTGTTACATTTTCATGGAAACATATGAGATCCATGCTGATAAATCGCATGTAGTATGTAAATAGATTTTATTTGCTTTTCATATTTTATAACCTTAGGTAATTTTCTTTTTATAACATGGCCTTCCCCTACAATCCAAGTTAGGACATATGATTGCACAAGGATAAATTGATTCCATTTTAAAGAGGATAAATAATAATTTTTCTGTTTTTTTCTCAGAGCCATTATTATGATTACAGAACTATATGAATACTTGATTATGTAAGAATTAATATAAAAAAAGAAACCACATCCTGGCAGGAATTATTTTATTTCCTCTTCTGACACTGCATTTTGCTTTTTAGTCTAGATAAAAATAAAATCAATTTGAAAAGACAGATTTTAATCTGAGATGATACTGAGCATTTTTTTGTGTGTGTGGAAAAATAAGATATGTGGCAATTCATACTATGCATTAGAGATATGACTCTGGCCCTGAGTTTACATGATTGATGGGTTTCTATCTGAATAGGCATAAATGTGAATCGTAACTGTAATAATGCTTACCAGAGACAGTGGATATGACCTCAACCAGTTTCTCCTTTTATCTTTAGCATTAAATTGTTTCCTCTATAGCAAAATGTTTTTGAAAAGCACACACAAAATCCTATGCATTAGTTAAAATATAACACAAAATAACACATATACACATCCATAGCATGATTTCAGTAGACAAAACAATGATGTTAACTATTCCTAGAAAACCTCATCCAATAACCAATTTCTGAAATTACATGCTTGCCCAGGGTACAAATCATTCATTTGTGAGTTAAAATAAACCCAGAGGGCAGAATAGTTGCATAGCAGTATATTTTGTATTATTTTCTTTACTGACCATATATACAAATGCTACTTATTTTACTAGGCCTGAGTATTCTCACTGAATATTCTGTCTGGCTCTAAAATTAGAAACTTATTTAGACTCATTCTTCTCTGATAGGACAAAAATGCTACAGTGCTATCTTCTGGTCACCAGTCAGTTGGCTGGCTCCTAAGTGCTCACAGAAGAGAAAAGGACATCATCACTCAGTACACTGACCATGTAGTCTTACTGTTAGTAATCTTTGTTTTGTTGTTCCTCCTCTAAATCATAATGAGGCTTTTCTCCTTCTTATATGGTATAATACTGAAATTGAAAGTGGAACCCCTGGGAGGCATAAACTTATCTTGCAGAAATGATTTAATTAATCTGTGCTCTTATTACTTAGTAGTAAGATCTTAGGTAAGTCATCCCACATAGTAATATTTGACATTCCAACCTTATAGAATAACTATGGTAATAAAGGGTAGCAGCATTTAAGAAGTCCAATGAAGGCCCTGTGCCACTTGTTTTACATATATTGTCACATTTAATATTCAAAGCAACCAACCTTATAAGGTAAATATGATCATTTCCACTTTATATATAAGGACACTAAAAAATCATAAATTTGAAGTAATGCCATAATAAATGGCATAACCAGGAATCAAACCTAGGTCTACATGACTAAACTGATCATGAAGTGAAATAAAATATATGAAAGTAAGATAATGAAGTGAATAGGTAATTATAAAAGCAAAAAAAAAAAAAAAAAAAAATCCCAGGAACTGCAATCCTGGTAATGGTACAGTAACTTGAACCAGACTTGTTATCATCCCATGGTAACAATTACAAACTGAAAAAAATCCTTAAACAAACAAATAAAAAACAACTATTTGGAGACTGATCAAAAGTAGGCAAAACCAGAAAAAGAGACTCCGACCCTTGAAAGAAGAGAACATTCCTGGACAAGATCTATATTTATATAGCTTTTCCTCTGAGGTAAAAAGTTGTGGGAGTAGCCAGAGCTAAAGCAGAAAGTCACATTCTTACTGGCTTGAGGTATTAGAGGCCAGAGTTTAGGGCTGAAACAATGGTTGAAAATTGAGGGTTGTAGTAGGACGTGGATTTTGGAAAGCAGGGAAACACAGAAGGATAGATTAAAAATTTTGCATATATTTCCCACCCCTGAACTACACACACATGGGGAAGACTTCAAAGATCCTATTGGAAAAAAATAGCTGAAAGGATGAAAAGGGATTTCTGCTGCTTCCCATTGCACAAGACAAAGAGTTTGGAGTTTGAATCCCACCAAACTGAAGCAGCTTGGTGAACAACTTAGACTTTCCACAGAAATCCCCAAAGGGCCACATTTTTGGAGTTAAGATTATATCCCTGTATTAAAAGAGTCACCCCAGGATTTAAGGTAAAACCAAAAGAGACCCATTCTAACGAGACATAAAACCAAGCCTTTCCTAGAAAAAGATAAGCAGCCAGTAATTTAACTGTTAGAAAAAAAGTTAATATTCTCCAGAGGAAAATAATAGAATCCAGAGTCTCTAAAGTATATAATCTACCCAGTATAGAATAAAAAATCTCAACACATGAACAAATAGGAAATTGTGACCAAAAACTCATAGAAAAAGCAACAACAGAACAAATTCTGTAATGACTGAGAAAGTACTTTAATGCAGCTATTATAAATATTATCAAGAACATGGGAACCCTGGTTGACTTAGTGGGTGGAGTATATGACTCTTGATCTTGGGGCTGTGAATTCAACCCCATGTCAGGTATAGAAATTAGTTAAAAATAAAATCTTAAAAATAAAAATAAATACTATCAAGAATATAAAAAATATCATCATGATGAGTACACAGAGATTCTTAGAAGAAATGGAAACAATAAATAAGAATCAAATACACTAAAAATGGTTAAAATTATAAATTTTATTATGTACCTCTTACCACAATAAATTTTTGTAATGATTAAAATTGAAATTATAAAACTGAAAGTGCTTTATCAAAACAAAAAATTCACTGGATGGCTTAACAGCATATTGAAGATGACAGGAAAACCAGCCAGAGAACTTGGAGACAGATGAACAGAAATTTCTGAAGAGTCTCAGTGACCCACATAGCCAAGAAACAGAATCAAGTAATTTATCATACATGTATATAGAGTCCCAGAAAAAAAAAAGAAAGAGAAAATAGGCAGGAAAAAATATTTGATTAAATAATAAGTAAAATTTCCCACGTTTGGTGAAAAAACATTAACCTACAGATCTAAGAAGCTCAGCAAGACTCAAGAACAAAACATACAAAGAAACATAATCTAGGCACATCATATCAAATTGCTAAAGAACATGGATAGAGAGTAAATCTTAGAGTTGCCACAGGAAAAAAGAAAATTTAATTCTGTCATCAGAGAACTGATTCTTATAATTGATGTAACTCTAGAAATTCAACTGTTCATTCAGCCCTATTTCACTTTTTAAAGAATTTTTTGATTTGCAATTAGTAAAACCTTGGATTGTGAGTAATTTATTCTGTGAGTATTCTGCAAGATGAGAAAATATTTCTAATAAATTTTAACTTGACAAACAGTGATGTCCTGCAATACAAGTAGTATATGTCGCTGAATGCCACATGATCACAGCTGAGCCAATGGTTCTTGAAATTTGCTTTGATATACAAGTGCTCTGGATTACAAGCATGTTTCTGGAGCAAATTATGCTTGCAAATCAAAGTTTTACTGAACCTACTTTTCCTTTACTCAGAGCTATGAGAGCTATGATAGTGTGTGTCATATCTATAGTGGGAAAAGTATTTATAGGTTCAAAAAAAGTTAAAATAATTAAATTAATATTGTTCTGGATATACTAGCTAATTAGGTAGAAGAAAGAAATAGAGATATAAATATTAGAAAGGAAGAGGCACTACCCTTAATAATGGATAAATTCAGATAGAGACTTAATAAGAAAATAGTGGATTGAACAATACTATAGATCAAATGGACCTAACAGACAACTATAGAACACCCCATCCAATTAACAGAAAAATATATATTCTTTCCAAGCATGTACGGAACATTTTCAAGGACTGATCATGTATTAGGCTACAAAACAATTCTCAAAAAATTCAAGAATAGAGAAATTATAGCAAGTATGCTTTCTATCACAATGGAATGGAATTAGAAATCATAATAGGAGGAAAGCTGAAAAATACACAAATATATGGAAATTAAAGTGTATACTCCTGAACAAAGCAATGGAGCAAAGAAATCAAAAGAGAAATTTAAACAATATCTTGAAACAAATGAAAATGGAAACACAACATACCAAAATGTATGGGGTATAGCAAAAAGCAGTTCTAACAGTAAGGTTTATAAATGCATACACAGGGAAAATAGATCTCAAATAAACAACCTAATATTACATCTCAAGGAACTAGAAAAAGACTAAACTAAGTCCAAAATTAGCATAAGGAAGGAAATAATAAAAATTAGAGCTGAAATAAATGAAAGAATAAGGAAACAAAGGATTAACAAAGCTAAGACTTGGTTCTTTGAAAAAAATAAACAAAATTGACAAACCCTTAGCCAGACTAAGCAAAAGAAAGGACTCTAAATAAGATTATAAATGAAAGAGAAGACGTTACAACAGAAACCACAGAAATATAAAGAATAACAGACCTACTATGAACAATAATATGCCAATAAATTGGACAATTTAGAAAAATGAATACATTCCTAGAAATATACAACCTACTAAGACTAAATCATAAAGAAAGAGAAAACTCAAATAGACCAATGAGTAAGATTAATTCAGTAATCAAAAATTTTATAACAAACAAAAACCCAGGATTGATAGTTTCACTGGTGAATTCCACCAAACATTTAAAGAATACCAAACCATCTCAAACATTTCCAAAAAAATTAAGAGGAGACAAGACTTCTAAGATAATTTTTACAAGGCCAGAATTATCCTACTAAAAAGGCAGGTAAGGATACTATAGTAAAAGAAAACTACAGGTCAATATACCTAATGAATATACAGACAAAAATTTCAACAAAATATTAGCGAACTGAATTCAACAGCATATTAAAAAGGTCTTCACTATGATCACGTGGGACAGATCCCTAGGATGCAAAGATGGTTCAATACATGCAAATCAATAAATGTGAAATATCATAATAACAGCATGTAGATCAAAATCATACAATCTAAATAGATGCAAAAGAAGCATTTGACAAGTTCCAACATACTTTTATGATAAAAACCCTCAACAAAAATGTCAACATAATAAAACCCTGTATAAGAAGGGTTATATAAAATACTTAGGAATACATTTAACCAAGGAGGTGAAAGACCTGTACAATGAAAATCGTAAGACACTGATAAAAGAAAATGAAGAAGACAAAAATAAGTGAAATGATATCTCATGTCATAGATTAGAAGAATTAGTATCATTAAAATGTCCATACTACCAAAATTCATCTATAGATTCAGTGCAATCCCTATCAAAATTCCAGTGGTATTTTTTTTATAGATAGAAAAAATCTTAAAATTCTTATGGAATCACAAAAGACCTCTAATAGCCAAAGCAACCCTGAGAAAGAACAAAGCTAGAGACATCATGCTTCCTGATTCCAAACTATAGTACAAATCTAAAGGAATCAATAATATGGTATTGGCATAAAAACAGACACAAAGACCAATGGAATCAAATATAGAACCCAGAAATAAACCCATATATATGGTCAACAAGGGCCCAAACTGACAAGGAAGGAGCCAAGAAAATTCAATGGGGAAAGGATAGTCTTTCCAATAAATGGTGTTGGAAAAACTGGATATTCACATGCAAAATAACAAAAGTGGACCCTTATCTTATACCACTCAGAAAAATTAACTTGAATTTAATGCTTAAATGTAAGAGCTGAAACCATAAAACTACTAGAAATAGGAAAAAACTTCTTGACCTTGCTCTTGGCAATGATGTTTTTGATATGACATCAAAAGCACAAGAACAAAGAAAAATTAAACCAGTGGGACTACATTAAACATGCTTCTACACTGCGAAAAAAAGAAAATCAACAAAATGAAAAGGCAAGTTATGGAACAGAAGAAAATATTTGCAAATCATATACCTGATAAGGGGTTAATATCCAAAATATGTAAGAAACTCCTACAACTCAACAGCAAAAAAACAAATTATCCAATTTTAAAAATGGCAAAGAAAATAAATAGACATTTTTCCCAAGTAAATACCAAAGGTATGGTCAAAGGTACATAAAAAGAGCCCAACATCAATAATCATCGGGAAAATGCAAATCAAAAACCACAATGAGATACCACTTCACACCTGTTAAAATAGTTATTATCAAAAATACAAGAGATAGTAAATCCTGGTAAGGATGGGGAGAAAAAAGAAGCCTTGAGCACGGCTGGCAGGAATATAAATTGGTACAGCCATTATGGAAAACAGTATGGGGGGGTCTTCAAAATATTAAAAATGGAACTACCATATGACCTAGCAATTCCACTTCTGGGCGTATATCTGAGGAAAATAACATCATTATCTCAAAGAGATATCTGCATCCCCATATTCACTGAAGCATTGTTTACAATAGCCAAGACATAGAAACAACCTGTGTCTATCAATGGATAAAGAAAATGTGATCTGATGTGTACATGCATGTGTGTGTGTTTATAACATGAAATATTATTCATCCACACAAAGAAGGAAACCCTGCCATTTGTGACTACAGGGATGAAACTTGAGAATATGATGTTAAACGAAATAAGAGAAAAACAAAAACTGTATGATCTTACTTATATGTGGATTCTAAAATAAAAATGAACTCATAGAAACAGAAAGTAGATTGGTGGCTGCTGAGGTGGGAGAAATGGGTGAGGGTGGTCAAAGGGTACAAACTTCCAGTTATAAGATGAGTAAGTTCTGGGGATCTAATGCACAGCATGGTGACTAGAGTTAACAATACTATATTGAATACCTGAAAGTTGCTAGGAGAGCAGATCTTAAACCTTCTCTCCACAAACACACACACACACACACACACACACACACACACACACACACACACACAGGAGCTATACGAAGTGATGGATGTGCTAACTAAACTTATTGTGGTATTCATCTGCAATACATACTTATATCAAATCATCATATTGTACACCTTAAACTTATACAATGTTATATGTCAACTCAATAAACTTAGGTGGGGGGAAAGGAAGAGATAATTGTATCCTTATTTCCATGATAACATGCATGTATATTTGAGAAACCCAAGAAAGTCAACAGAAAACCCCCTAAAAGGAATTTTGAAAGGTACTAATTACATAATTAGTATATGGAAGTCAATGATTCTCCTATATATATATGACATGCCCAATTATAAAATAAAAACTAGTAACAAACTCATTTAATATGAAAATCACAACAAAAATAAGTAACTCAGAATAAACAAATCCGGATATCTATAAGACATGTAATCTGTTTTCAGGACAGATATAACCATTATTCAAAGACTCGTTTTTCTGCCTAAATTAGTCTTTTAATAAGATTCTTGTTAAAATACCAGTAAGATTTTTTATTTTGAGAACTTGAAAGCTGACACCAAAGTTCATCAAAAAACATGTCATTATCTACAAATATTTTGAAAAGAAAAAAAAAAAAAAAAAGAGGAGGAAAGAGGAGACCAGTCCTTCCAGAGTATAAAAACACTGTGAAGATACAGTAATTAAGGACTTTTATACTAGAGAAGAAATAGACAAATAGAAAATGTATACCAGAGAATCCTGAAATATATTCCAATATACATAAGATTTTAATCCAATATACATATGATAAAGGTGACTTTAAAAAAAAAGATTAGTCAATACCAAAAAAATAAAAATAAAATAAAATAGAAAATGATTAATCAGTAAGAGCTGCTGGGACACTAAGAAAATTCCAGGTTATTTAAAGATTTAAATATAATATAAAAACTTTATTTAAAAAAAATGAGAGGGAAGGATGACTAGGCAGAGTATAGAGGATTTTTAAGGCAGTGAAACTACTGTGCATGATATCATGATAGTGGGTACATGCCTTTATAAATTTGTCCAAATCCATAAGATGTACACCGATGGTGAACCCTAAGGTAAACTGGAGACTTTACGTAATAATGATGTATCAATGTAGGTTCATCAATTGTATCAAATGTACCACTGTGGTGGGGAAATTGATAAGGAGGAGGCTATGAATGTTTGGGGGCTGTGGGCCTATGGGAAAACTCTATATGTTTCAGCTTTACTATAAACCTAAAACTGCTATAATAAAGTTTCTCAACAAAAATTAATCCATAAGAGTAGGAAAGAAAAAATGGTGTTATACTCTTGGACATAATCTAAAGAAGCTATTAGAGAAAAGACTGATTATTTGACTAAACCAAAACTTAAAATTTCAGTATGGGAAAAAAGAAACTACCACAAATCAAGTCGAGTGCAAATTAAACTGTAGGAAAAGGTGTGAAATACATGAGAAAAGGTACATTTTATTAGTGTACCAAGAATTCTTAGAATTCAATAAGAGATAAAGGAAAGGCCATTAGTAAAGAAAAATGGATATGCTGCATTTATGTAAAAGAAAGCATATACAGTATATGCCTATGTATAAGTGTGCATATATATGTATGTGTTAAATGTATGTACACACATAAACTTGTATGTGGATAGAGGATTTCTGAAATTATACATAAAATAAGTTAATACAAGTTACTTGTGGAAAGTAGAAATAGGATAGTTTCAAATTTTACTTTTTATTTTATGCTTTTTCACATTATTTGTTTCTTATTTTAAAAATCATGAGTATGTATTGCTTTAATAATTCAAAAGCAAAACCTAACACAACATATTCCTTCTGAAGAAACTTACCGTAATATGCTGATTGTTTAAACCAACACACATTAAAATTTCTGTGGTCCCTCTTTCCACAACTGACAGTATTACATACTGAATTCTATTATGGAGTTTAAACATTTCAAAACAGGTAGTGATTTACTAAAATCCAGTAAAACAAAAAGCAGTAAAATTCTAGAATAAGGGAAGTTATCTAAATATAAATGTAAACTCAATTTTACTTAAGGACTTTTTTTCTTCTCAAATTGTTTTTGAAGTACACAGCAGAAGAAAGAAAATAATTATTGTTTTCATTTTGCTTCTTTCAAGTCAGAACCACAGAGTTTTCTCTAGAAATTCCTTTCCCTTCACTCCCACTGAGGCTCCAAATCAATGGAGTTCCGTCCTCCAAAGCCCATTACATTCTCAGACCTTTCTCTTATGAATGCTGTTTCTCTATCTGCAGCAGTTTTTATTCCAGGAAACTGGCCTCTCTCCCCAAGATTCTGGCTATTAACAAGCAATAGCTGTATCAAAAGCAACTTGATCAGTTGTAGACTCAGTAAATGAGCATACAGGCAAGGAACAATGATAGTAATTAACATTACTATCCGAGTCTTAGCCTTTAGTAATTTGAGATACAGCCTATAGCATATCGTATAGAGTTTTCAAGAAGTTTCTCCTCAAACATCCTGGATCAAGATGAAACTTTTTCTAATATTCATAATGCAACTTCTTTCTGAACAATTAAGTACACTGGAATTCCTATTTCATGTATTTTGGTTAACGCCTAAGTGGTAATACAAATAACCAATTCATGTATAAATGAAATGCAATTACTCAATTGCTTCCATGATACTTTACTGTAGCGATTATCAAATCTATTATGTTCTATGTTTCTTCACATCCACAAATTGTATCTACTAGTATGGTGTCTGACACATAAAAGCTTTCTGAATGTATAGATGGATAAATACTTGTAACAGAAGAACTGTCAATTACTTACAAACATAGCAGATTGGATAGAGCAGGTTAGAGAGGGCCCTAGAAGTTTTCTAAAACTGTAAGAATTCCATAAGTCGCCCCTACCCTATTACTCCCCACCATAACTATCACTGTCATACTCCTAGCATATAAGCTCATTCACTCTCACCAGGAACATGCTATTGATATTAAGTCCTCCATAAAAGAAATCAGTCCATTTCAGTCTCAGATATACGTTGGGCCTTGGAATATAGACATTTGAGGGCAAAAGCACAATGCCCTAATGTTTTCCCTAGGTATGTTACCAGTAATTCGGGGTATTTACTTCACTCTTACTGATGTCTATCAAACTATAAAATCCTTATTGTTTTATGTGCTAATTTATGTCTGCAAATTCCTTACTTTTCCATTCAAAGTTTTACTAATTAGATCAGCACACCTCTAAGTAGATCTTATGATTTCAATTTCTGTGAGGCACATTCTTATCCAGACGTCCAATACTTTTGTATCATTTCCACTTCTACAGAATCCAATTCTATGGAATAAATAATGCTCAGTCACACAGGTAGTAATTACCAGAATTGAAATTAACCAGTAGAGATAGGGCTAAAACATCTACATTTTTAAAAAGTTCTCCAGGTTATGCTGAAGCATAGTCAGGGTGGTGAACTGCTACTGTAGTAATTTGATCCAAAGTTTAGAAAGTCAAACTCCATTCCTTAAATAGTCAACTGCTCATTTAATCTTGTACTTTGTTTTCTTTCCCCGGAGTTTCAACATTCATTTGGAAAATGAGATAAAAATATAAACCAAAGCCGTAAGTCCTTCAGTTTACTGAAAAATTCTGGGAAATAAAGAACATATCTCCACTCTGCAGCATTTCAAGCTCTCTGGTTTCTGTCTGTTTATCTCCTATACCAAATTTAAAGAAGATATTTAATGTGAAAGGTGTATAACTGAATTAGCTTCAGAACTTCCTTACTTCCAGTATCATTCTTTCTGGATGCCGTCTATAAGTAGAGGGGCTAATTTCCTTCATTCACTTCATAAACATTTATTGAGTACCTATTATATGCAAATAATAATGTGAAGCAGGTTTTTACCTGAAAGAAGAGTATGTTTCAGAAATTTTATGTGTTTCATGTAACAAAGAAAAAAACAAAAGGGCTCCAATTCAAGAATTTTTTTTTATCTTTTATATTTTTAAAAATATTAATTCCAATATAATTAATGTACAGTATTCGTTTCAGTTGTGCAATATAGTGATTCAAAAATTCTACACTTATTCAGTGCTCATCATAGTAAGTGTACTCTGAATTGTCTTCACCTATTTTACCCATTCTCCCACCCACCTTCCTTCCGGTAACCATCAATTTGTTGTCTATAGCTAAGAATCTATTTTATTCTCTTTTTTCTTTATTGCTTTTGTTTCTTAAATTCCACATATGAGTGAAATCATATGGTATTTGTCTTTTTCTGACTGACTTATTTCACAAAGCATTATACTCTCTAGCTCCATTCAGGTTGCAAATGATGATTTCATTCTTTGCTATGGCTGAGTAATATTCCATTGCATAAATACACTATATCTTCTTTATCCATTCATCTATGCATGGACACTTGAGTTGCTTTCATAATTTGGCTATTATAGATAATTCTGCTATAAACATCAAGGTGCATGTATTCCTTTGAATTAGTATTTTTGTATTATTTGTGTGAATACCCAGTAGTGGAATTACTGGATTATATAATAACTCTATTTTTAATTTTTTAAGGAACCTACATACTGATTTCCCTAGTGGTTGCACGAGTCTGCATTCCCACCAACAGTGCAAAAGTATTTCTTTTTTTTTTTTTAATCTTTATTCATCTTTGAGGGGGGGGGGGTGGGGGGAGAGAGAGAGAGAGAGAATCAACAGGGGAGGGGCAGAGAGAAAGGGAGACACAGAATCTGAAGCAGGCTCCAGGCTCTGAGCTGTAAATGCAGAGCCCAATGTGGGGCTCAAACTCATGGACTGCAACATCATGATCTGAGCCAAAGTCAGATGCTTAATGGACTGAGCCATCCAGGAGCCCCAAGGTATTTCTTTTTCTTCACATCCTCGCCAACACTTGTTTCTTGTGTTTTTGATTTTAGTGATTCTGACAGGTGTAAGGTGATATCTCCTTGTGGTTTTGATTTGCATTTCCCTGATGGTGAGTGATGTTGAGCATCTTTTCATGTGCTGTTGGCCATCTGGATGTCTTCTTTGGAGAAATGTCTGTTAATATCTTTGGCCCAATTTTCAACTGGATTATTTGTTTTTGGAGTGTTGAGTTGTATTGGCTCTTAATATATTTTGGATACTAACTCTTTATTGGATATGATATGTCACATGCAATTATCTTCTCCCATTCAGTAGGCTATCTTTTAGTTTTGTTGTTTTCTTTGCTGTGCAGAGCTTTTTATTTTTTTTTTTAATTTTTTTTCAACATTTATTTATTTTTGGGACAGAGAGAGACAGAGCATGAACGGGGGAGGGGCAGAGAGAGAGGGAGACACAGAATCGGAAGCAGGCTCTAGGCTCTGAGCCATCAGCCCAGAGCCCGACGCGGGGCTCGAACTCACGGACCGGACCGTGAGATCGTGACCTGGCTGAAGTCGGACGCCCAACCGACTGCGCCACCCAGGCGCCCCGAGCTTTTTATTTTAATAAAGTTATAATAGTTTATTTTTGTTTTGTTTTCTTTCCTTAAGGACACATATCTAGAAAAATGTTGCTAAGGCTAATGTCAGAAAAATTACTGCCTATCCTCTCTTCTAGGATTTTTATGATCTCAGGTATCACATTTAAGTCTTTAATCCATTTTGAGTTTATTTTTGTGAATGGTGTAAGAAAGTGGTCCAGTCTCATTCTTTTGCATGTAGTTGTCCAGTTTTCCCAACACCATTTGTTGAAGAGACTTTTTCTCATTGCATATTCTTTCCTCTTTGATCAAAGATTAATTCACCATATAATCATGGGTTTATTACTGGGTTTTCTGTTCTGTTCCCTTGATCTATGTCTATTTTTGTGCCTGTACCATATTGTTTTGATTACTATAGCTGTTATATATTAAAGTCTGGGATTGTGATGCCTCTAGTTTTGTTCTTTTTCAAGATTCCTTTGGCTCTTCAGGCTTTTTTGTGGTTCCATACAAATTTTCAGATTATTTGTTCTAATTCTGTAAAAAATGCAGTTGGTATTTTGATAGGGATTGCATTAAATCTATAGATTGCTTTGGGTAGTGTGGACACTTTTGCAATATTTGTTCTTTCAATCCATAAGCATGGAATATATTTCCATTTCCTTGTGTCATCTTCAATTTCTCTACTCAGTGTTTTGTAGTTCTCAGAGTACAGGTCTCTTACTTTGTTGGCTAAATTTATTCCTAGGTATTTTATTATTTTTGCTGTAGTTGAAAATGGTATAGTTTTCTTAACTTCTCTTTTGTTGCTTCGTTTTTAGTGTATAGAAATGCAGTGGAGGGGCCCCTGGGTGGCTCAGTGGGTTAAGTGTCTGACTTTGGCTCAGGTCATGATCTCGTGGTTCGTGAGTTTGAGCCCCGCATTGGGCCCTGTGCTGACAGCTCAGAGCCTGAAGCCTGCTTTGTAGTCTGTGTCTCCCTCTCTCTCTGCCCCTGTCCAGCTCACGCTCTGTCTCTTTTCTCTCAAAAATAAATAAACATTAAAAAAAAAAAAAAGAAATGCAGTGGATTTCTGTATGTTGATTACTGAATTCATTTATATGTTCTAGTAGTTTTTCTACATACACTGGTATGTTATCTGCAAATAGTGAAAGTTCTACTTCTTCCTTGCCAATTTAGAAGACTGTTATTTCTTTTTGTTTTTCTGATTTCTGTTGCTAGGGCTTCTAGTACTATGTTGAATAAAAGTGGTGACAGTGGACATCTTCCTCATCTTAGGGCAAAAGCTCTTAGTTTTTCACTATTGAGCATGTGGTTCTTTTATATATAGCCTTTATTATATTGAGGTATGTTTACTCTAAACCTATTTTCTCAAGGGTTTTTATCATGAATGGATGTTATACTTTGTCAAATGCTTTTTCTGCATCTATTAAAATAATCATATGGTTTTAATCCTTCCTCTTGTTAATGTGACATATCATGTTAATTGGTTTGTGAATATTGAACTACTCTTGTATCCCAGGAATAAATCCCACTTCTGGTGAATGCTTTTTAAAAGGTATTGCTGGATTCTGTTTGCTAATACTTTGTTGAGGATTTTTGCATCTATGTTCATTAGGGATATTAGCTCGTAGAGTTTTTTTGTTTGTTTGTTTTTTGTTTACTTGTTTGTTTTGGTAGTGACTTTATATGGGTTTGGTTATCTGGGTAAAGCTGGTCTCATAGAATGAATTTGGAAGCTATCCTTCTTCATCTATTTTTTTGGAATAGTTTGAGAGGAATAGGTATTAACTCTTCTGTAAATGTTTGGTAGAATTCACATATGAAGCCGTATGGTCCTGAACTTTGGTTTGTTTGGTTTTTTTTTTAACTTTTATATTTTTTTTTACTGATTCAATTTTATGGTTGGTAATTGGTCTGTTTAAATTTTCTATTTCTTCCTGATTTAGTGTTGGGAGTTCATATATTTCTAGGAATTTATCCATTTCTTCTAGGTTGTCCAATTTGTTGGTGTATAATTTTTCCCAATATTCTCTTATAATTCTTTGTAAATCTGTGGTGTTGCTTGTTATTTCTCCTTTTTCATTTCTGATTTTGTTTACATCCTCTCTAGTTTTTGGTGATATTGGCTAACGGTTATCAATTTTGTTGATTTTTCTAAAGAACTAATTATGAGTTTCATCGGTCTGTTCTACTGGTTTTTGTTTTTTGTTTCATTTCATTTATTTCAGCTGTAATCTTTATTATTTTCTTCCTTTGGGTGTTGGGTTTTGTTTATTTTTCTGTTTCTAGTTCTTTTAGGTGTAAGGTTATGTTGTTTATTTGAGATTTTTCTTGCTTACAGATAGGCCTGTATTGCTATAAACTTCCCTCCTAGAACAGATTTTGCTGCATTTTCAAGATTCATTTTCATTTGTATCCATGTATTTTTTTTAATTTCCTCTTTGATTTCTTGCTTGACCCATTCATGGTTTACTAGTGTGTTATTTAACCTCCGTGTATTTTTGGTCTTAACAGATTTTTTCTTGAGGTTGATTTCTAGTTTCATAGCACTGAAAGTGGAAAAGATGCATGCTGGACTCCAATCTTTTTGAATCTGTTGAGACTTGTTTTGTGGCCTAACATATGATCTATTCTGGAGAATGTCCCAAGTACACTTGAAAAGAATGTGTATTCCACTGTTTTAGGATGGAATGCTCTGAGTTTATCTGTTAGAAACATCTGATCCAATGTGTCATTAAAAGTCACTGTCTCCTTGCAGATTTTCTTTTGGATGATCTATCCATTGACATAAGTAGGGTGTCAAAGTCCTCTACTATTATTGTATTACTATTGATTACTTCTTTTATGTTTGTTATTAGCTGCTTTATGCATTTGGGTGCTCTCTGTTGGGTGCATATATATTTACAATTGTTACATTTTCTTGTTGGATTGTTCCCTTTATGATTATATAGTGTCCTTTTTTGTTTCCTGTTACAGTCTTTGTTTTAAATTTTATTTTGTCTGATACAAGTATTGCTATCCCAGCTTTCTTTTCATTTCCATTTGCATGATAATTGCTTTTCCATCCCTTTACTTTCAAACTACTTGTGTCTTTAGGTCTGAAATGAGTCTCTGGTAGGCAGCATATAGATAAGTCTTGCTTTTTAATCCATTCTGTCATCCTAGGTCTTTTGATTGGAGTGCTTAGTCCACTTACATTCAAACTAATTATTGATATGTATGTACTTACTGTCAGTTTATTTCTTGTTTTATAATTGCTTTTGTAGTTCTTTTTTCCTTTCCTCTCTTGCTCTTTTCTTTCACAGGTTGCTGGCTTTCTTTAGTGATATACTTAGATTCTTTTATTTATTTTTTACCTATTTATTATCCATTTTTGATTTGTGGTTACCATTAGATTTACATATGACATTTTGTGCATATAGCAGTTTATATTAAGTTGATGGTCACTTATGTTTTTTTTTTTAAAGTTATTAAACTGCTTTTTTTTAACTTGTTTTATTTTTTATTTTTTAAAATTTACATCTAAATTAGTTAGCATATAGTGCAACAATGATTTCAGGAGTAGATTCCTTAGTGCCCTTTACCCATTTAGCCCATCCCCCCTCCCACAATCCCTCCAGTAACCCTCAGTTTGTTCTCCTTATTTATGAGTCTCTTATGTTTTGTCCCCCTCCCTGTTTTTATATTATTTTTTGTTTCCCTTCCCTTAGGTTCATCTGTTTTGTCTCTTAAAGTCCTCATATGAGTGAAGTCATATGATTTTTGTCTTTCTCTGACTGACAAATATCATTTAGCATACTACCCTCCAGTTCCATCCACATAGTTGCAAATGGCAAGGTTTCATTCTTTTTTGACTGCCGAGTAATACTCCATCATGTATATATACCACATCTTCTTTATCCATTCATCCATCGATGGACATTTGGGCTCTTTCTATACTTTGGCTATTGTTGATAGTGCTGCTATAAACATGGGGGTGCATATGTCCCTTCAAAACAGCACACTTGTATCCCGTGGATAAATGCCTAGTAGTGCAATTGCTGGGTCGTAGGGTAGTTCTATTTTTAATTTTTTGAGGAATCTCCATGCTGTTTTCCAGAGTGACTGCACCAGCTTGCATTCCCACCAGCAATGCAAAAGAGATCCTCTTTCTCCGCATCCTCACCAACATCTGTTGTTGCCTGGGTTGTTAATGTTAGCCATTCTGACAGGTGTAAGGTGGTATCTTATTGTGGTTTTGATTTGTATTTCCCTGATGATGAGTGGTATTGAGCATTTTTTCATGTGTCGGCTGGCCATCTGGATGTCTTCTTTGGAGAAGTGTCTATTCATGTCTTTTGCCCATTTCTTCACTGGATTACTTGTTTCTTGGGTGTTGAGTTTGATAAGTTCTTTATGGTCACTTATGTTTAAACTCATTTTAAAACCAGTAAATTTTAGGGGTGCCTGGGTGGCTCAGTTGGTTAAGCAACTGACTTCGTCTCAGGTCATGATCTCACGGTTCATGGGTTCGAGCCCTGTGTCGGGCTCTGTGCTGACAGCTCAGAGCCTGGAGCCTGCTTTGGATTCTGTGTCTCCCTGTCTCTCTGCCCCTCCCCAACTTGTGTTCTGTCTCTCTCTCTCTCTCTCTCTCTCTCTCTCTCTCTTTCTCTCTCAGAAACAAATAACATGTAAAAAAAATTTTTTTTAAACCACTAAATTTTAACTCTCTCCCCCCATGTTTAAGGTACATGGTGTGACACTTAACATTCTTTTATTTTGTGAATCCTTTGACTGATATTTATAGATATATTTAATTTTACTGCTTTTGTGCTTTCTACTTTTATTCCTCCTGCTTATGGTCTCTTTTCCACTCGAAGAGTCTCTTTTAACATTCCTTGTAAGTCTTGTCTAGTGGTGATGAATTCCTTTAACTTTTGTTTGTCTGGGAAACTCACCCATTCTGAATGATAGCTTTGCTGGATAGAGGATTCCTGATTGAAGTTTTTTTTTTCCCCTTTAGCACTTCGACTATATAAGGCCAGTCCCTTCTGTTTGAAAAGTTTTTGCTGAAAAATCATCTGATAGCCTTAAGGGGTTTCCCTTGTATGTAAATGTTTTCCTTCCTCCTGCTATTTTTAAAATTCTCTCATTATCTTGGCATTTTAATTACTATGTGACTTGGTGTGGACCTCTTTGGGTTGATTTTGTTGGGGACTCTCTGTGCCTCCTGAATCTGGATTTCTATTTCCTTCTTCAGATTTGGGAAGTTTTCAGCTATTATTTCTCCAAATACATTTTCTGCCTACTTTTCACTCTCTTCTTATTCTAGGAGCTCTATAATATGATGTTATGATACTTGATGGTGTCATTATGTTATCTCAATCTATTTTCATTTTTTATTTTTTTCCTCTTTCCTGTTCAGCTTGATTGCTTTCCATTACTCTGTCCTCCAGGTTACTGGCCCATTTTTCTGCCTCCTCTAGTCTACTAATTATTCCCTCTAGTGATTTTTAATTTCAGGTGTTGAGTTCTTCATCTCTATTTGGTTCTTTTTTATGTTTTCTATTCTTTTTTAAGAGTCTCACTGAGGTCCTCCATTATTTTCTCAAGTCTAGTGAGTATCTTTATGATCTCTACTTTAATTCTCTATTAGGTATATTACTTACCTACATTTCATTTAGGTCTTTTGTTGTGATTTTGTCCTATTCTTTCATTTGGAACATATTCCTCTGTCTCTTCATTTTGTCTAACTCTCTGATCTGTTTTTATGTGATAGGAAAAGTCAGCTACATCTCCTGCTCTTGCAAGTAGTGGCATTATAAAGAAGAGGTCTTATAGTACCCTGCAATGCAATGTCCCCTGCTCACCAAAACCTGGTGTTTCAGGGGTATCTCCTGTGTGTGTTTTGTGTGCCCTACTGTTGTGGCTGAGCTGCATTTGCTTTCAGTTCAGTGGTCTGCAATGGCTCTCTTTGCCTATTATGGGCAGGGATGTCTACTCTTACCACTGTTGGTCAACACAATACTGGAACTCTTAGCTTCAGCAATCAGACAACAAAAAAGAAATAAAAGCATCCACATTGGCAATGAAGAAGCCAAACTTTCACTTTTCACAGATAACTTGATATTTTACATGGAAAACCTGCAAGACTCCACCAAAAAACTACTAGAACTGATACATGAATTCAGCAAAGTTGCAGGATATACAAACAATGTACATAAATCGGATGTATGTCTCTATACCAATAACAAAGCAGCAGAAAGAGAAATCAAGGAATTGATCCCATTTACAGTTGCATCAACAACCATAAAATACCTAGTAATGAACCTAACAAAAGAGGTAAAATATCTGTATGCTGAAAACTATAGAAAGCTTCTGAAAGAAATTAAAGACAAAAATTGAATTGAATTGAATTCATGAATTGAAAGAACAAATATTATTAAAATGTCTACATCTCCCAAAGCAATCTACACTTTCAATGACATCCCTATCAAAATAACACCAACATTCTTCATAGAGAACAATTCTAAAATTTGTATGGAACCAGAAAAGACCGAATAGCCAAAGTAATGTTGAAAAAGAATACCAAAGCTGGAGGCATCACAATTCCAGACTTCAAACTGTATTACAGAGCTGTAATCATCAAGACAGTATGGTACTGGCACAAAAACAGACACATAGATAAATGGAATAGAATAAAGAACCCATAAATGGACCCACACACGTATGGCCAACTAATCTTCAACAAATCAGGAAAGAATATCCCAATGGAAAAAAGACAGTCCCTTCAGCAGATGTGCTGTCTCTTTAAGGGTGGGGATTCAATTTCCTCTTGTCCTTCCAGCTCTCCTGTAGCCGAGCTTACTGATTTTTAAAGTTCCAGGTGTTATGCCCCAGTGATTGTAAGAACTCTCAAATTATGCCCCACAAGTTTTCAAAGCCAAATGTTACGGAGATTTGTCTTTTCTAGGTGGGTTGTTATGCCTGGGGTGAGGGTCTGTTTCTTTCCTCTATCCATGCCTTTAGTGTCTTTCCCTCCTGCAGAAAGTCCTCTGGGTCAGTTTGGCTCTTGACCACAACTCCTACCCTATATGATGTGGCCTCTTTCTATTTCTTGTGGAGAGTCTTTTCTGCCAGTCTTTGGGTCATTTTCTGGGCTATTTACACTGAAGCGGGTATTATATAGTTGTAGCCATAAGATAAAGTGAGCTTAGGATCTTCCTACTTCATCTTTCTTCACTCCCATAACAGTTTATAATGCTTTACTTCCCTTCCTTTTTAGAAGCTCAAAGAAGACACACAGAAAATTTTCTTATTGAAGTTCTGAAATAAGAGGGTACATCTTGTGTAAGTTGTATTATATGAAAAGTTTGTGATAATTATTTAAATATATGGGAAATGGCCATAAAAAAGATAAAAATGTACTGATGATATAAATACCACATACTGAATTATATATTAAAAAGACTTCACTAGAATTAGCTTTATTAGAATAGGCTATAGAATTAATGTTAAAAACATATAGCGGCTATGTTCATTTTGAAAGATCAACAATGTTTCTTAATTTGAATTCAAAGTTAATTTCTTACCCATGAAAATAAAAAAGTAGCTCTGGTTTGAATCAAGATTAGCAAAGGAAAAACTAACTCAGTTCATTTACAAATATAACTACCAGTACAATTATAAATGCAAATACGATGCCATCTCTAAAGTCTTTAGGGAATCTCATTTGTTGATGTATATAATATGGATACAAGCCTCAACCATAAAACTGTAAAACTAATATTTGAACTCTGAGCTCAAGTAAACCAACAAAATGATAGATATTGTTTTATAACTTTAAATTATAGAGCTAAAGAGTAGCTGGGCAAAAGTATTATCAAGAAACATCTATGTTCAAGAAATGGTACTACCAAATCATTGTAAGCAAAATATGTACATCTACTAATAGAGCGTATCTTGTCACAAGTGAAACAACCTCTTTCCTAGGAAAAGGAAATTCTCTTGTTTTTACAATCAATTTTTCTTCCCTAACTTTATTCTCAGTTCAAAAAAATATATGACAGTATTATTGTTTGAGTTGTGTTACCTCTCCCAAAATATGTTTAAATCTTAATCCTTGACCCTTGAATGTGACTTTGTTGGCACATAGGGTCTTTGCAGATGTAATCAAGTTAAGATGAGTCATGCTGATATAGGATGGGTTATAGTCTGACTGTGGCCTTATAAGAAGAGGAGAAAAGACAAAGAAACACATGGAGAAAACCATGTGATAAGGGAAGCAGAGATTGATGTAATGAGCATAAATGGAAGAATGCCAAGATTGTTAGGCAACACCAGAAGCTAAGAGAAAGGCATGTAACAGATTCTTCCCTACAGCCTTTAAAAGATCATGGTCCTGCAGAGAACTTGATTTTGGACTTTCAGCTTCAAGAACTGTGAGAAAATAATTTTTTTCAAAATTTAAACCCCCAGTTTGTGGTAATTTGTTATAGCAGACCTAGGAAACTAATAAAAGATCCAAACTGCCTGTTTACTTTTATTTTTCTAGTGGAAATATCAGTTTCTCAGACTAAGCACCTGATCAATGTATACATAAAAGATACTTAATCCCAAGAAGAAAATTCTTCAAACCACTCTGCCTTGCACATGGAATATTTCTGCAAATAATAGTGGTTGATATAAAGTTAAAATTTTAGAGCAGGCAGTGAGTTGATGAGTACCCTAGTAAAATTACTTACAAAGTTTGGAATGTATAGTTTTCATGACACTCAAAGGTTAACAATCATTTTTCCTAACAACTATGATTTTAAACAGTGATTTTTTGATAAACTGCATTTTCACATGTTTAAACATAAACTGCTTGTTGGGAAATTTCAGTAAACAAAATTTAGTTCTAGTACAACAACATAATGGTGTAAAACAAATTTGGCATGGGTATAATGGGAAAATTAACTATTTCTTTTGTAAGAGTTGAGCTTACCATGAGGAAATCTGTTTTCAATCGTTTTAAAAAAGGAGAATAACTATATCGCCTATTTATTGAATTATGAGCTACGGCAAATGCTAAATACCTAAGATTTTTAATGATATCACCTATCTCATTTAATTCTTGAAATTATATTACCATTCAAATTTTAAAAATTTACAAGTTGTGGGTCAAAGAGAACCAATAATTTGTCCATGGTCACACAGCATGGTAGGTGTGGCAGAGTGGTGGTTAATTAGTTAGTGTTACTATGTTCTTTGAATTTGACTTATTATATAGTGGACTCATAAGTTATACCTGCTATGCTCTAATTGTCTTTCTAGGTACTAAAAATTTTTACAACTATAATATTCAAATAAGCTTTAAAATATGGCAAAAAAAATTAAATACACTTTTGATTAGAATTATAAATATCTGTGGCTTATTAATAACATGGTCATAAATAGAATGTGATTCAAAGAGAACAAATGACTGGTTTTTAGTATAATGTGGAAGATATATAAATTAGAGCTATCTGACAGAAGATATGTTGCTTTTGGGCTACTTGGGAGGCCCTGGGGTACCTCTGATAGCACAGAGCCCGCTTGAGATTCTCTCTCTACCCCTCCCCGCTGTTCCCATTCCCTCTCTCTCTCAAAATAAATAAATAAATAAACAAACAAATAAATAAATAAATAAGTAACATTTTTTTAAAAAAAGATATATTGCTGTGGTTAAAGAAAAACTTAGAATATGATATGTGAATAAGTCAAAAAAGGAAATATTAGGGAAAATTTGACAAAAATAGGCTGCTTATGGAGAAGCAGTGTTTATGGAAACTATTCCTACTAATTTAGCAATGGTCAGTTTTAAGTATTTTCTTAAAATAGTTAAGTGGATTGTATCAAACTATGAAAAGTTTTAAATCATGATTAAAGTATAATGCTAAGAAAACAAGTTTTAGAAACAACCACTGAAAGTGTGTAGAGGGTCATATGAACTTCCTATCCCCGAGAGCTGTTCTACTAGATTGGTTTGCTAAAGGAAGCAGTGGAAACTATTTCTTTGAAGATCCTTAGGAACAGAAGGCACACATTGCCAGCAGTTCAGAATGGGTTAGGAGTGTCTCTGCCAGAAGGCAGCCAGTGGATAGCCACTCTTGGTTCTCCAAGCCCAGTGACTACATAATAGTGCTATTCTTATAACTGTGGAGGCAAGGGCAACACAGCTGCTTTTTCCTTTCTTTGGTGATCAGGATTTGCTGTCCAAAAAGTTGCAGAATAATGTGAATGTAATTAGATGAAATTTTCCTCAACAGGAAATCAAGAATTAATTCTGACTCTAGTTACTGAAAGAAAACTCAGAAGCTCTGCGCTGGACTTTTTAAACATTTATGTCCTCCTTCACTTAGAAAGTGTTCCTCTATGTACAACTTAAAAAGCAGACTCGTTTGCTAGATGACCTCAGGCCTATGAGTTGAATTAGTACTAAATAAAAAATTCTGAGCATATCTACAGTTTCTTTGTTTGTATAAAATCCTTTGAAAAATTCAATTTTAGTGCATTCTACTTAAATTTTTATGAGTTTATTTTTTATTTCATTTCATATTCATCTACTTAAGGTTTTATATTTCATGAAGGTGGCAAAGGCAGATTCCTTTTATTTATACTTTTTTTCTTTAAAATACAGTCAATTTCTTTCCAAGCAAACTTTCCCTTTAACTGGTAATGTAATTAATTTCAATTTTGAAGACGGCACTGTGGTCCACAATCCTTGGCTGACTACTCTTCCAAGAACAATAAGAGCTGCTGAGAAAGGAACTAAAAGTTCCATGAGTTCTTTTGATGCAGGATTCTCCAAAATATAAAGCTGTGAGGAATGTAAAGGGATGACTTTCCAAGATTTTGGAGCACTTCAGAATAGTTGTTAAAAATAAGTAAGAAAAAATGATGGAATGAAACAAAAAAATTTCATAAACGGTATGGATCATTCCAACCAAATAAAAAATAATTATAATCCCCCAAACTATTTAGTATTTGTAGTTAGATGATAGATGTGTCCAAGATGGATACAAATAGCACGGTTTTCAAACATGGGTGCTTAGTTTCTGTTACTTAGTTTAACTATAAGAAATAGCTATATTAGCTATGCTTCATATATAAAATTGTTATATTAAAGAACATTTTATTTTTCCATTAAAATGCAAGATAATACTACTTATTTCTACATACTTAACAACAGAAAGCTCATAGTATAAATATTTCATTGCTTGCCTCCAAAGAATTGTTGACATCCTTTGTGGCCATCTGCCAAGGTGGTCATTCCTTTGTGTGTGATGGAATTAGAGAAGTATCAGGGTTCTATGGATTGATGAAAGAAAGTATTCTGTGCTCTTGGCTTCTGATATTTGTTTCCTTGGTCCTGTTAAAAAGGAAACAAGAGTGAATTTACCAATTTTGAACAGATAGCCAGTTATTGTGTACTTCTTTAGATTCACATTTAAGGACACTTTGAGATGTTTATGAGTTCTCATTAAGAATCATAGAATTTTGGGGCGCCTGGGTGGCGCAGTCGGTTAAGCGTACGACTTCAGCCAGGTCACCATCTCGTGGTCCGTGAGTTCGAGCCCCGAGTCAGGCTCTGGGCTGATGGCTCAGAGCCTGGAGCCTGTTTCCGATTCTGTGTCTCCCTCTCTCTCTGCCCCTCCCCCGTTCATGCTCTGTCTCTCTCTATCCCAAAAATAAATAAACGTTGAAAAAAAATTAAAAAAAAAAAGAATCATAGAATTTTAACCTTATACACAAGTTGCTAAATTTATGACTGCAAGCAAGAAAGAGCTATGTCAATCAGATGATTCAATCCCCATACTTTGCACTATAGGGAACCAAAATCCAAGAGGTTAAACAACTCAAGCAAAGTTACAGTCAATTAGTGTCAGGGCTAGTATGAAGAAACAGTTCTTATTACTTAAAGTTTAGGGCCCTTTCTTCTGGTTGTCTCTTAGCAGGTAGAAGAGAATAATCTTTGGAAGAGGGAGATTGGGAAAAGCATTATCATGACCAAGCTAATTTCTCAGCCTTAATGCTTACAGAAAATTCTGGAAACAACAAACAAAAAAACACAATAGTTTAGTAATATTTAGATAAATTCATAGCGCAGCATTTGCTCAAAGAAATATTTTATTAAAGTACGACTAAGATACTATTTTATTAATAAATTAAACTTTACCATTAAATTTCTGAATTTCAAACAGAGCTAGGATCCTTTATTTTTCCAAAAGAATGCCATTTTTATTATTCACAGAGAAAAAGAGTGATGTTTTTAAAAAGAAAATTGTATCTTAGATACTGCCTTGGTCAAAACCCTCCAAAGATTTCCCATAACAGTTGTGATAAAGTCTTCTCCTGAGCTACATGATTTGGCCCCTGTTTACCTGTCAGCCTATCTCATAACTCTCTTCTTGCTTGGTATTCTACAGCCTTAGTGGCCTTCTTGCTCTTCCTCAAATATGCTAAGCACACTTTTGGTTTCTGTATTTGACCTTGGTCTTCCCTTAGACTGGAACACTTTCCCCAGATAGCCAAATGTTTGTCCCCAGTAACTGAAACACTTTCTTTTCTCTTAAGAGCATCATTGCATGTTTCAAGAATCTGCTCAAAAGTCACCTCCCAGGGCGCCTGGGTGGCTCAGTCTGCTGGGCATCAGACTCTTGATTTCGGCTCACACTGTGGGATTAAGCCCCATGTTGAGTTCAGCACTGAGTGTGGAGCCTGCTTAGGATTCTCTCTCTCCCTCTGCCCCTCTACTTGGCTTGTGCGCTCTCTCTCTCTCTCTCTCTCTCTCTCTCTCTCTCAAACAAACAAGCAAACAAAAAAGTCACCCTTCAGAGATGCCTTCTCTTATTACTCCAGTCAAGCAACCTCCAACACTCACCCTTCTTTCCCAATAGGACCCCATTCTTTATACCTATATCTGCTTCATTTTCATTCATGGTATTTATAATTTGTGATGTTATATAGCCCAACACAATCCTTATAGGGACCACATATATTTTAGAATTAAGTATTATTTGAGTTTTTAAAGGTAATACGGTACATGTACTGTAATTAGGTAACGTGCTCCTCCTTCTGTATCTGAGAAGTCTAGTAGGTTAATATATTTATAGCAAAACATTTACACATTCTAAGTGGGATTTTAAAAAAGACAATAGCCTCATACAAGTTTCACTATTAAATGAATTAAGATTATGTCAGGTTTTACCACAATATGAATTATAAACACCTTCAGTTTCAGAGCTTTTTGATTTTGGAATTTCACATAAGAGATTGTGGAATATCCTATATATTAATTTGTTTACTGCCTCTCTTGTATATTTGTATTCCATGAAACACAAAGGAATGACCACCCGGTATGCTCACCAGACCAGAGATTTTTGTTTTTTGTTTTTGTTTTTTCTGCATTATAACTAAATCCTAACCTGTAAGAATATATTTCTTCTCAATTGAAAGAATAGTATAAAAAACATATTTTAAAAGCTTCTTAAAATTACTTCTTCTTTTAAGGTTCACTAAAAGAAAACTATGATAAATGGCCTTTCAATAAAACTATAGGAAACAACACCTGGGTTGTGTGATACAGTGGCAAGAATTTTCAACTAGAATTCTAGGGATCTAGGTTTGATCTTCCTTGCATTCCCATTTTCTAGTTAATTCCTTATCTATTTATCATTCACACATCCATCCTTATCCATCTAGTCCTTTCTCTTTCATTTAGGTATCTCACGATTCTTGGCTGAATGCATTATCTGTGAAACAAGAGCATAGAACTCAGTGGTCTTTAGTAGTTCTATGATTCTACTAACAGTTAAATAATTGAGCTAGTAATCACTCTATCACAGTTGGCTGACCAGTCTGAAAGATACATACATAACCTTGCTCATCTGATCACAATAACAAAAATAGATACGTTTTAAATTAAATTTTAGCATGTCTGCTCAACGCCAATGAAATGCCATTTGTGTCAAATACATTTTATGTCACATATATACAGTCCTGAGCTTTTGTGTGAGTTTCTTCATAAGAGTATGCCCAATAATAGCAAGTATTTATTGATCATTTACTCTGTGCCAGCCACTATCCTAAGCTCTTTACAACTTACAATGATTCCATCAGATAGGTAGTAATATTATCCCCTGTGGTATATTGGATCATTCCTCCCTTTCCCTCGTATACCTCCATGGAAGGTATATGTGTACCTCTCTGCTCTTTGACTTTGGACTCAGCCATGTGACTTGCTTTGACCAATGGGATAACAGCAGACATCGTGCAAACAGAACCTTGAAATATGCTTGTGCAGTTGCACTTCTTCCCGTTACCTTGCTTCTCACTCTGAGACAAAAATGCTTTAGTTAGCTCCAAGGAGTATGAGCGACATATGGCTCAGACTTAGATCCATCCTCCACTTGAGTCCATTTGAGCCCAGCCTTGATCATACTTACTTCAACTTACTTGCAGTCTCCTGAGCAAAAACTAAAAGCTTATGGTAGTATGCCAGTGAGATATTACGATAGGTACTACAGCAAAAGCTCACTGATAAACTGCTTTTTTTACAGACAATAAAAATGATGGGGCAGAGACTGAGTAACTTGTCCGAACTTTTATAGTTACTTAAGTGATATGAGAGATGAAGCCATGCAGAGTCTCGCTCAAGGGTCCACACTCTTAACACCTAAGCTACAGTGCCACTACGTTATACTAGCTGTATTATATGATATTAAGCCATTTATTAATATAGCAGCAGGTGATTTGGTACACATTAAAATTCACAATTATAAAGGTAGTCTCGTTGTCAACAAAGTTGTCTTGCAGTGAAACATTTCTTTTTAAAAATTAGTTAAGTACAAGAAATGTACTATTTCCTAGAAGCAGATTAATAAGTCTACATACATATCTTTTGAGGTGGCTTTCCAGCTCATTCTGCTAACATACAATGGACCTCAGTGCCAATATCTCTAGTACATGATTCCAACCCCTGACCTTGACTAATTCAGGCATGCATCTGTGATCCAAGCTGGATCAGTCTAGTTCCTTTCTGGTATTTTGAAATCTGGACACATGACTGGGAGCCACCATCAATGGACCTACTCTGGAGAAAATTGAAATCACCAGAGCTACGCCTGTTACTTTCTTTCCCACCTGTCAATTCCATGACAGTACCTCCTTGGAAAAATGCGTTTTTTGACTAAGCTTATTAGAACCTGTTTTCCTTGTTGTAACCAAAAGAAATTTAACAGAATAGAATTTTTAAAAAATACATTGCTTTTATTATAATTTAAAAATGCAGACTAAAGATTTCTTAAAGAAGAGACCAAATAAAGTTTGCAATTGTTTTACATTTTATTAATTTTGCAATTTATAGTTACGGATTGTGTGTTTCCTGATAACCAGCTAAAAATCTTTCAATATATTAAGAACCATGGGCTATCTGTGAATAGAACTACATTTCAGTAAAGTTGAATAAAGTCAATCTTTCTTGTAATTCTATGTATTTTATTTTATGCATTAAAAAACATTTTGTTTATATATGGCTTTCCGCATTCCTTTTGATAACAAAAATCAAGTAAACATATGGAATTATTTGAATTACTAATTCAACTCAGACACTATATATGAGACTCAAATACATTCCAGACATTGTTTTGAGTCCTGGGGATACACAAGGACAAAACGGTCTCTGCTCTCACAGAGTAGTGATAAGAAAGAATATGTGGAATATAATTTGAACATTTTACAGTACCATTAGTAATGAACCTAGAGATCTATGTAGTTAAAAGATAAAAGTAGCTTAAAAGTGTGAGAATATGGAGGCAAAATGCCTGGAGAAAATTTATGTGCAACCCTTAATCTATTTCTAATCTTTAAGAGGGGTATATCAGCATAGGGAGCTCTGTCAGAAATCATATGTAAGAGTACATAAAAAGTGCAACCACTAACGCAATGGCATATTTATGTTACACTTTTCACTTTACCAGTGATTTTCATATCTCAGTGATTTCATATATTACAACATGACCTCTTAATACCTCCTTGAGATGAACAGGTACAAATTGAACACCTTTTGTCATCAAGCATATGCTCAAATTACTAAAAACTTTGGAATGGTGTGAAAGACTTGGTAGTGGAGGAGTTTAAGAATTACTTAAAGCATATTTTCTCAACTGGTGGATTTAACCATTTAGAGCAGAGGCTGGCAAACTTCACCCAGAAAACAAATCTGGTCTGACATCTGTTTTTGCATGACCTGTGAGCCAAGAATGGTATTTACATTTCTAAATGGTCTAAAAGCATAAAAAAACAAAAACAAAAACAAAAAACCTTCTATGACATCTGAAGATTATATAAAATTCAAATTCCAGTGCCCATAACTACAGCTGGAACACAGCCATACTCATCTGTTAATGTATTGCTTAACGCTACCTTCACACCTTAATAAGAGCTGAGTAGTTCTGGAGATATGTTGGACTGTGAAGGCTAAAATATTTACTACTGACTTTTCACAGAAAAAGTTTGGTGACCCCTGACCTAGAAGATCACAGTTTTCCAAGGAGTTCATAATGCTAAAGGCAATAATGACATCTATTTAAACTTGTAATAAGAAATAATAACTGCATAGTTAAATATTTCTTCCCCTTAAGAGCATCCGAGGCAGATGAGTGAATGACTATCCTAGGAACCTTAGAAGTGTATTCCCTATGAACAGAAGGCTGTTCATATGGATGACCTCCTTGATATCATGGTGTCTGTGATTATTATACAAGTTTAAACTGTTTAGTTCTCAGGCCTACTTTTGAAACTTACTGTCACATAGACTGATGGTTAAAGATAGCAAACACAAAGAACTTCTGGTGACATATAATTAATGAGTAGCATAAAATTTCTACGAAGCCTATAAATTTGCCTTCAGACAACCATCATCAAATCTGTAAGTTGCATTTATCTAATCAAAAGGAACTTCTAGAAGTCTCAAATACTTTTTAAAAAGTCAAAATTCAAAAGAATATGATCCTATCCCAAATTTTCTTGAGCGAAATAGCCTTTTTTTTTAGGTTTATTTATTGATTTTTGAGACAGAGAGAGAGAATGAGTGCATGCAAGCAGGGGAGGGGCGAGAGAGGAAGAGAGAGAGAGAGAGAGAGAGAGAGAGAGAGAGAATCCCAAGCAGGCTCTACACTGTCAGAGCACAGCCTGATGCTGGGTACAAACTCACAAACCATGAGATTATGACCTCAGTGGAAGTTAAGAGTCGGATGCTTAACTGAATGAGTTACCAAGGCACCTTCCCCCACAAGTTTTTTTTTTAAGTAGGCTCCTGGCTCAGCATGGAGCCCAGCACGGGCTCAAACTCACAACCCTGAAATCAGGACTCACGCTGAGATCAAGAGTCTGATGCTCAACCAACTGAGGCATCCAGGTGCCCCCAAATTTTCTTATTAGAAATTAAAAACAGCTCATTTCAAAAGCATAGAAGATAAAGAACTCGAAAAGATGAGATCATAAAAGCAGTCTGGCACCTACTTTTGATGCTGTAGCTTAGAGTTACTTTTCAACATACATTTAAAAACTCATTTGGCCACCAAGTCAAGTATTATTTAAAATGTCATAATTTTAGATTTACTATTGCATACTCTTGTCAAATCATTTTCTCTCCACATAATTAAAAGTAAATTAAATGAACAGGTCACTTACTAGCAGTGAAACCATTTGAATGTCTCTATTATGTGTATTAAATATTAGTTTACATTGAAAATAAATTTTGATTGGGGTAGTTAGGTGCCTCAGTTGGTTGAGGAGCTGGCTCTTGGTTTTGGCTCAGGTCATGACACCAGGGTTGGGGGACGGAGCCCTGCATCAGACTCTGAGTGTGGAGCCTGCTTGAGAGTCTCTCTCTCTCCCTGCCTCTCCCCAACTTGCATGCTCGTGCTCTCTCTCAAATAAATAAGTAAAATAAATAAATAAATGAATAGATAAATAAATAAATAAATAAATAAATTTTATGATGTAATTTTTAACAATATAGTTTAAGTGAAAATGTTTATTTACTCATTCATTCATTATTCTTTCAGCAAACAAACAGATGAGTACAAACTCTTTGATAGCTACTGTAGAAAAAAGTTAAGAAATAAATGACAGGTCTTGCTTTCAAGGAATTTTCAGGCCAGTGGCTGGAAAAGAGACAAGTATATAGAATGTTCAAATACAATTTGATTAAAATTCTCTAATTGATGTAAGGTAAACTACTGATAGGTGTAAAAAAAAAAACTGCTATATTATAATCTAGAACAAAAATGAACTTGCTTCCCAACACGGCCTAGTCGTTAACATCACTGAGCTGAACCTGCTGCAGCTAGAAATGCTCAAGAACCAGCTGGACCCGAAAGTGGATTTCTTGTCCAGATCAAGGACAAGATGTCCAGATCAAGGTGGTACAGACCAAGTGTGTGGAAGCCAAGGACTGTCTAAACATGCTGAACAAGAACAACAAGGGGAAAGAATTACTCGTCCCACTGACCAGTCCTATGCATGTCCCCGGGAAACTACATAATGTGGAACATGTACTCATTGACGTGGGAACAGGCTACTACGTAAAAAACGAAAATGAAGATGACAAGGACTTTTTCAAGAGGAAGATAGATTTCTTCACCAAACAAATGGAGAAAATGCAGCCAGCTCTGCAGGAGAAGCATGCCATGAAACAGGCTCTCATGGAGATGATGAGCCAGAAGATTCAGTAGGTCACAGCCCTGGGGGCAACTTAGGCTATTGCCAAAGCCTGAGAGCTTTGCCAAAGCCTGAGAGCTTGTTTCAGAAGTGGGGCAGAGGGACCCTGCTTCAGGAGCCTGGGACTTTGTGGGCACAGCTTTCTGGGGTAAGGGAAGAGAAGGGTCTTATGTTTAATCTTAATAAATGTGCCAGTTGGGGGAAAAATGAACTCAGTTCCTAGAGGTGAAGACAGAACAGGGAGAATGAATTAAGAGATTTTAATAAGGTATAAACCACTGGGCATACTGACCAATGAGATGAGGAAAGTAAGACAAAGACTTAAAATTATTGCCAATAAGGGTGTCCTTTATTTAGACATATATAGAGAGGGAAAGAAGTGTCCACTGAATGCTACAGAGAAAAAAGGATAAATTGAATATTCCCTATAGATGACCAACTTTTCCTTCCCTTTTAATTTCCAGATACTATACACAATCCCTCATCCAATACTTTTTGGAGCCAGATGTGATTTGGAATTAAGAATTTTGTAAATTTTGAAAGGCAAGCATAAATCTTTTAGAACTATTAAACAGACATACAGAAACTTTTTTTCAAACACAAATTTTTAATTCTACAACGTACATCAAAGACTGCTCAGTACTAAACTATAATTCCAGGCTTCTTGTCACTGAAGATTAATAAGTGATTATTAATTAATAAGTGATTATTATTATTGATTATTAATAAGTGATTATAATTATTAATAAGTGAAGATTACTAAGAACAGGCTCTCATTAACTGATAAATAGATATACAAAATGTAGTATAATCCATACAATGGAATGTTATTTGGCCATAAAAAGGACTGAAATTCTAACACATGCTTACAAGATGGATGAACCTTGAAAACATTATGCTAAGTGAAAGTCAGACACAAATATCCACATACTGTATGATTCTATGTATAGGAAATGTCCAGAATAGGGAAATCCACAGTGATAAAAAGATTACTGGTCGCCAGGGACTTGTAGTAGAGGGGAATGGAGAGTAACTGCTAACAGATGTAGGGTTTCTTTCTGAGGTCATGAAAATGTTCTGAAAGTAGGTAGCGGTGGTTGATGTACAACATTGTATATATACTAAAAAGAACCAAAGTGTACAATTTAAAATTGTAAACTGTGTAGTGTATGAATTGAATCTCAATAATGCTGCCACTAAATTTTTCTTAAGAATGAATTCATTTGATCAGATAATCTTCAGTTTCTAAAGTATTTAAAGTGAATTGCCAAGACAAATTATACTAGAGAAATATTTCTGTTTATGACTGAATAACTACATTGATCTTATAAAATATACCTAAAAGAAAACAGTAATATACTTCTTCAGATATTTCACATTTAAAAATCTACACATACATAAATAGGTCTAAAAATGGAGCACACATAATTAGTATGTATACAAAAAGAAACATAGGGAAAGAAACAAATAATAAAATAAGCCTGGGCTAGACTATAGTACGTCCTTACCTCAAAGATGTAACAACAACTAAAAATTTCTATCAAATGATGAAAGCAGTCACAAAAAGTTAATATGGCAATTTTCTCTGTAAATCCAAAGTCCAAATTTATTTTATTCCAGTTTAAGTTGGAGAATGTTTATAAACCAATATAAAGCTATTTTTCACTGTAGACAATGGCTTTTGGAAATGAGAAAATTTTAAATTGAAGATTCAACCAGAAAAATGAAAGAATAAAGAAACTAGAATCTGCACTTGAACAACCTTAAGTTTTAATTTATAAAAGATGAATTATAGAGGAAAAATGAAAAAAGAAAACAAAGAAAAAGCAAAGCCCACCAAAATTATGTTCATCAGTTGGGTCCCTGACTTGATGTTCTATCAGGCTTGTGCTGAAGATGGTTTGGGCAGTAAGATCTGCTAAATGTCCTCTTCTTCTAGCAGATCACAAGTAGTCAACAAAGGGTAAAAAGAGAAATGTACTTCAGTAGATTAGGAAAAGCTACACTGAATTTATACTGCATAGTCTTCTCTTGTATATATACATACATAGACATATATAACATTTATATGTATACATTTATATATATGTGTGTGTATTATACATAAGCAAATATCTAAAAACAATTTTTTTAGAATATAAATAATAAAATGTAGGTACAATTGAAAATTTACAAAAAAAAAAAAAAACAGTATATGTAGCAAGAAACCAACATACTTTCTTTAATATTCTTAGAAAATAAATTGCAACGGGATAAAATTCTTACCAAATTACCAGTTTATTTAGTCATCTAAATTGTTTTTTATAATTTATGTTTTATTCACATTGAGCAATATAGGTAAAATGGATAAGTTTTGATTTATAAATACAACATGATAATATGATTACTAGATTCTGTTATATGACCATGAGCTAACTGCTCCCAATATTTATCCCAATATGTGGTAAATCACAAAAACATTTAAAATTCTCCTTTGTTGTTTTGTCCTTTTAAGATCACAATATAAGTTTAATGTTATGATAATGTTTAATAACATAAAGTATAAAATATAATTGGATCTAGATAATTTTTAGCAACTGTGAGCTTCCCAATCATTTTTTAAAACCTGCTATCTCTTGAATAGCTTGTATGATATAATACGGCATGTTTGAAGTATTAGAAAAAGAATAGTAGTCTTTCATAAATGGCATACTCTTAACATTGGAGGTAGAAAAGAATGATAGGAAGGGTACATATATGTTAAGATAACGTAGCAAGTAGCAACTGATTTGTACGAAAATTAGCCCGTAGGTATTAATATTTAGGATGAAGAAATTGGGTAATACTTGCAGCAGAAAATTAGGAGTTTTATGGCTTTATTTTCTTTTTGAAATGAAAATGATATTAAGATCTATTATATAACATAAAGATACTGTGATCAAATAGTATTTATTAAGCTTCTTAAATAAAGTCTACATTAGAATTTTAGTTGGAACTGCAAAAGCAATAAAAAAACTAATGCCTTCCTTCAATAGGTAGCTTTATTTTATATTTTTATTACTAAGTTATACATGAAACTAAAAATATCAAAGAACTTAACAATATATATAATTAAATGGTCATGTGTAGCATATGCAGCTATATGGACTACTATGTTTACATAATCAGTTTTATAAAGTGATTAAAAAACTATGCATTCATGGTAAAATTAAATGCAGTTACAATATGTCATGCTAATGCCAATTAAAAGAAGTAATAATATGGGTTAAAATCACATTTGGATTTGGAAAAATTCTGTATTAAACATAAAGATGTTTAATAAATCCCACACAGAAACATAACTGGAGACACTTAATTAAAATTTAATTTGCTTTAAATAATTCCTTTACTATAATTTATAGTAAAAGTATATAGTATAGTATTATATAGTAAAAGTATATAGTATAGTATTATATTTATAGAGGCACGTGGTGACACTATTTCTATTAACTTTATAATTCACGGAAATATTTGCTTTGTTATTAAAAGCTTAGTTTGAGAGTTTCTAAGAAAAAAATAAGTAATTAAAGAGAAAAGTTGGGGAATGAAGAGCTCATATAAATGACAAACAGGCAAAAAGAACCTATAAAAAGAATTGTAATAGTCAAACAATCTTTACCAGTAACAGAAAAGACAAGAACAGATAACTAAAAATGTTGAACAAGAATTAGGTATGTGGCAAGATCACAAAATTATTTCCAGTCACACATTTCACCTAGAAGAAATGAAGAGTCTAATAATTTAAGCTTATTGAAGTAGCTATCTGAGTGAAGCAAAAACAGTGTAGTGCCCTTATTTCATGTTTTCAAAATTGTATGACATGCAATCCACGTTAAAATCAATTGATTAATTAACTAATTAATGTAGAACAATGAAAGGAAAATTCTACTAAATTAATCTCCATTGCAAGATATTTTCAAGTCCTATACATAACAATATAAAATAAAGAATTCTTGGGTAATATAAAGTAAAAATTAACAGATCTGTACAATTAGCAAGAAGACCAAACCAATCAAAGTACACACTATGTATTTTCACCTAATATTATCCTTCCTTCTGCTATGCTCTTCCATTGTCTGTATCATTTTCCAAATCTTTCTCATATTTTAAAATTTGCCCCCAAATTTTCCATAAAGTCTATCCTTTCTACTCCAGCTCATAGTAATCTCCACTTTCCCCAGACTCTTGAAGTGAGTACCACCCACTTCAAAATCATGAGATAGACTGACAGTTTCCTGATCACAGAGATATACCATAACTTATTTTTAAAATCACTTTTTAAAGAAATTCATGATCAATACAAAATTCAAAATGCACAAAAGGATATGAAGTGAAAAAAAAGCCTCAATCTTCTTTCTATAGATAAACACCATCAATAATTCTTCGCATGTCTCATTTTATAATTTTTATACACCTCTTAGAAACTCTTGGGGAGGGGCACCTGCATGGCTCCATGGATTGGTTCCATGCAAGAGTCATGGCTCCATTGACTCTTGATTTCAGCACAGGTCAGGATCTCAGGGTTGATGAGTTGGAACCCCTCCCCCACCCCCTTGGGATTCTGTTTCCCTCTCTCGCTGCCCCTTTCCTACTTGCTCTCTCTCAAAATAAATAAAAATAAACTTAAAAAAAAAGTAAAACTTAAAGAAAAAAAGAAACTCTTGGGGACAAATTTTTAGGAATTTGGAGTTTTTCAGATTTAGAAAGGTAATTTCATTTACTTAATTTTATGTAACATTAGCCAATGGTATTTAGGCAGCATTTCATCATAAAATACATTAATCTGTTTGTAGTGAATATTCACCCTTTTAAAAAATGTTTATTTACTTATTTTGAGAGAGAGAGAGAAAGAGGTTGTGAGCAGGGGAGGGGCAGAGAGAGAGAGGGAGAGAGAGAGATAATCCCAAACAGGCTCCGCATTGCCAGAGCAAAGCCTGACGCTGGGCTCGAACTCACAAACCATGAGATCATGACCTGAGCTGAGATGGAGTCTGACGCTTAACTGACTGAGCCGCCCAGGAGCCCCTCACTTTTGATATAAACATAGAATGCAGGGACTCCTGGGCAGCTCAGTCAGTCAAGCATATGACTTCAGGTCAGGTCATGATCTCACGGTTTGTGGGTTCGAGCCCTGCATCGGGCTCTATACTGACAGCTGAGAGCCTGGAGCCTGCTTCATAGTGTGTCTCCCTCTCTCTCTGCCCTGCACCCGTTCACATTCTGTTTCTCGCTCTCAAAAATAAACATTAAAAAATAAACATAGAACATAAATAATTTCACATATTCACAAATAGTTTTTCCCCCCCTCAGAGGATGTGTCTTTTTTCCTCCAACTTTATTGAGATACAATTGACATACAACAGTAGTAACTTTATGGTGTATAACATGATGATTTGGTACATGCTTATACTGCAAAATGATTCCACAATAAGGTTAGTTAACACATTCATCATCTCACCTAATTATATTTGTGTGTGTGTGTGGTGAGAACATTTAAGATCTACTCTCTCAGCAACTTTCAACTATATAATACAGTTACTGTTAACTGTTATTGTTCATTCAGCACCAGGCTGAATACTAGATCCTAAGAATTTAATTCATTTTATAACTGGAAGTTTGTGTCCTTCGAAAAAAATCATTTCCCATTTCTCCCACTTTCCAGCCCCTGGCGACAACCACCATTCTATTATTCTCCATATGTATGAGTTTGAGTTTTTTTCCCCAAGTTTTAATTTAAATTCCAATTAGTTAACATACAGTATAGTATTAGTTTCAGGTATAGAATTTAGTGATTCAACTCTTGAATACAATACCTGGTGCTCATCACAATCTTTTTTTTTTTTTTTTAAAGATTCCACAGTAAGTGTGGACATACATAAGTCTGGCTAACATTTCACTTAGCAGAATGCTCTCAAGGTCTATCCATGTTGTCACAAATGGCAGGATGTCCTTCTTTTCCTATGGCTAAATTTTATTCATCTGTATTTTCTTTATTCAGTCATTCATCCACTGATGGACACTTAGGTTGCTTCTATGTCTTGGCTATTGTAAATAATGTTGCAATGAGCATAGGGGTGCAGTTCTCTCTTTCAGACAGTGATCTTATTTCTTTCAGATATATATCCAGAAGTGGGACCATATGGCAGGTCTATTCTGAATTTTTTGAGGACCCTACATACTATTTTCCATAATGGCTATACCAATTTATTTCCTCACCAACAGTGCATAAGAGTTCCTTTTTCCCACAAAAATATCTTTGTATTTTTTTTATTTTAATTTTTTAATGTTTATTTATTCTTGAGAGAAAGAGAGAGAGAGAGCGCGCGAACATGAGCAGGGGAGGGGCAAAGACAGAGGGAGACACAAAATCTGAAGCAGGATCCAGCTCTGAGCTGTCAGCACAGAGCTGGAAGAGGGGCTTGAACTCACGAACCGTGAGAACACGACCTAAGCCGAAGTTAGACTCTTAACTGACTGAGCCACCTAGGTGCCCTTCTCATTTCTTTTTAATAATAGTCATTCTTACAGGTGTGAGGTGATATCACATTGTGGTTTTGTTTTGCATTTCCCTGATGATTAGTGGTGCTGAGCATCTTTTTATGTACCTGTTGGCCACCTGTGAGTTTTCTTTGGACAAATGTCTATTTGGGTCTTTCTACCCATTTTTTATTCAGATTGCTTTTTGGTTATTGAGTTATAAGAGTTCCTTATGTTTTGGATATTAATCCCTTGTGTGATATATGGTCATGTAGAGTTTTTAAATTCAGGATGAATTTAAGTAGGCCTGTAATGGTCCCAGGTCAGTTAGGTTTTGCCCAAATGTGCTGAGGGAAAAAGAAACTTTTGGATTGCAGAGCTTTTTGCCTTTTTAGAACTGCAATTTCCGGCCTGTACAACTCTACCCATAAAAACACAATACACTACCAGGGCGCCTAGGTGACTCAGTTGGTTAAACGTCTGACTTTGGCTCAGGTCATTATCTCACGACTTGTGGATTTGAGCTCTGTGTCGGTCTGTGCTGGCAGCTCAGAGCCTGAAGCCTGCTTCAGATCCTGTGTCTCCCTCCCTCTTCCCCTCTCTCTGTTCCTCCCCGGCTTATGTTCTGTCTCTCCCTCAAAAATAAATAAACATCAAAAAAATTTTTTTTAAAAACCACAATACCCTACCATACATGTATAGTAATGACAAATTGTACCCTTTTGTTCATTCTTATGTTTCAATATGAATGAAACACAATCTTGTTCTCAGTCACAGAGCTCAATGATTGAAATTTACAGAGAACAGTGCATATTTGACTCTCACTAAATACAGGTAGTAATTTAGTACCCACTAGAAAAAAACCTTACTGCTGAGTTGTTTCTGGATTTGTATATATTTCCTAGAAGGAGATCTTTTTTTTTTTTTTTTTTTTTAACATTTATTTATTTTTGGGACAGAGAGAGACAGAGCATGAACGGGGGAGGGGCAGAGAGAGAGGGAGACACAGCATCGGAAACAGGCTCCAGGCTCTGAGCCATCAGCCCAGAGCCCGACGCGGGGCTCGAACTCACGGACCGCGAGATCGTGACCTGGCTGAAGTCGGACGCTTAACCGACTGCGCCACCCAGGCGCCCCACCTAGAAGGAGATCTTGCAGAGAATTCAGATAAGAGAATTCAGATAGTGGGTCAATTAAAGATGCTCTATCAGATAGTATGTGGTGTATTCATTCCATTTCTTTAACTATTGTCTCCAATATCATGCCTTACATTGCTTCTAGATGTATCCCACATTCCCTCTTTTGCTGTTGATTATATAGCTTATTAATTGTAGATATCTTTTATACATGTTTGATTCATCTTTTGATATTTCCCTCTTTTCATCTTCAACTATTGTGGTTTTTCTTTTTATGTTCTCTTACCAGCTATATTCAGTAGATGTTCAATCTGGCTGATAATCCACCTAATTCTTTCCGATATGCAGGTATGGATTCAACTTTTCTTTCCAGATGCCTAACCCAATGTCCAAACAACATGCATTAAATAATCCACTTTTCCCACTGATACGTGATGCCATCTGTATCATTTCCAATATTCCTGCGCTTATTTAGTCTGGAATTTATTATCCTGTTCATTCTGTCAGTTCATATACCAATACAAACTTTTCCAACTTTGGGTCAGTGAGAGAATTAAATTCTAAAAAATGTGATATGTGACTATTTTCTTAGTTATACCATAGGTAGTTTCTATATGCCATAGAAAGGAAGCTAATTCATCATATACATAGCTGAATAATGGTCACCTAAAGATATTATGCCCTAATGCCTGGAATCAACAAATATTACCTTCTAAGGAAAAAGGATATTTCCAGATGTGATTAAAGGACTTTTAAAAGAGCAGATTATCTTGGATTATCCAGGTGGGCCCTAAGTGCAATTACAAAGGTCCTTATACGAGAAAAGGAGATATATATAGAAGGGCAAGAGGCAATGTGGCCATAGAGCCTGAGATTGAAGTGATGTGGCCATAAACCAAAGCTGCTGGCAGCCCTAGAAGCTGGAAGAGGCAAGAAAATGATTCCCCACCTAGACTCTTTAGACAAAGAAGACCCTGCCAGCATCTTGATTTCGGCCCAGTGACACATATTTCAGATTTCTGCCATGTGGAACAGTGAGAAAATCATTATCTGTAGCATTAAGCCACCATTTATGGTAATTTGTTACAGCAGCCATAATAAATAAATACACAAACAATATGCCTAAACTATGGTAAATACCCAAACAATATGCCTAGGTACAATATGGCACTAAGGCTTAATTCAGAGTTATTTTGGTATACATGAAAGTTATTCACATGGATACATTATTAATCTTGTACCACAATTATCTTATTATTTGTAGTAGTTACTCAGTTGAATTTATTTGGGGTGGTGGATCCAGGTATATAATATCATCTGCATTCAAGGCTTTAACTTCACTTTCTTGATTTTTAAAAAGCTTCTTGTATCTTTCTCTTGGCTGGTTCCCTTCACCATGATGTTAAATGATAGTCATGACAGTAGATGTCTTTACAAATGTTCCTGACTTGTGCAAATGCATTTGCAGTGTTTCCTCTTTCCTATTTACCCCCAACATCTGCTTAAACTGTCATGAACTGAGAGGAGAATGAATAAGCTTCCCATGTCTAGTGTGTTTTTGACTATTTTTCCTGGTGCCTGAACTATTTTTGTTTTGTAAGTGTTGATACCATGTTATTTGGCTTGTAAATATTCATAAGGAAAAAGGATATTTCCTTTCTACATCATCATTATGAATTATACCCTTTGCATTAAAAAAACTACTTTGTACATCTCATGGGATGTTGATGTGGACTGATTCCTCTGGTCTGAAATAAGTATTTTGTTAGCTTTTATTTGACTTAATTTTTATCTTTCTTTAGTTTTCAACATTCCTAAAATTCTTTTTTTTTTAAATGTTTATTTATTTTGGAAAGACAGAGAGACAGAGAGCATGAGGAGGAGGGGGGGGAGAGATTGGGAGCCACAGAATACAAAGCAGGCTCCAGGTTCTGAACTGTCAGCACAAAGCCTGATGCAGGGCTCAAACCCACAAACTGCAAGATCATGGCCTCAGCCAAAGTCAGGATGCTTAACCGACTGAGCCACCCAGGCACCCCTCAACATTCCCCAAATTCCTTAATTTACTTATATTCTTGCATATATCAGAGAACAGAATTTTGCTCTGTGCTTTAGCTGGAAATCCATTAAAAAAATTACATGAATTAAGTCCATTTACATTAATTTTTCTCTTGGCTGATTCCCTTCAGTACAGTGTTAAGTGACAGTGGGCTTCTGATAAATAGAAATGGTCTGTTTTCATTCTGTTCTTATTTCACTTGTTTTCTGGATTTTTTAAAAAGAAAATACATTATCATCATTTATCTCATTTTTCTCCATGTTTAGTCCCTCTCTATCTCTGTTCCAGTAGTTATAACTTTATGCGACTTTTCATTTACAAATTGACTTACATAATTTTTATAACTTTGTTTTTTATTTCTGTATTCAAGATCTATTAGTTTACTCTTATAAGCAATTATATTAGCATATTTTCTATTGCTCTGTCCAGCTTTTCCTTTCATTCATCACACTTCAGTTAATATTTTTCTGTGCTTTTTGTTGTACTATTAAATTCTTCTTATACTTTTGTTATTTGCAGCTTTCACTGACATTTCTTGACTTGTAAGTATTAAGGAGGAGGGAATCAACAAACTTATGACTATAAAACCATGGGATGAAAGGAGAAAATAAATGATGTAATATATCATTTCAATTTTTAGGGAATATAGTGTTTACATTTTGTTCTTAAATTTTAGTCCTTATTTTACAGTTAAATCCTTTTAATGCTCACTGCTTATCCTTCTGTGGTAATTTTTCTAGTTATTTCCATCTGGTTGGCCGTTCATTTTCTAGGAATTTTTTCAAAAAGAAATAATATTCTCCAATTCAAAACTGTCTGTAGTCTTTACATCTGGAGACTGTTTGACTTAATTTAAAACACAAAACCCTGGGTGCATGGGTGGCTCAGTAGGTTGAGTGGCCAAGTCTTGATATGGGCTCAGGTAGTGATTGCCCAGTGATTGGATCAACCCTGTGTCATGGTCCCTGCTGAGCTTGGGCCTGCTTGATATTCTCTCTCTCCTTCTCTTTCTGCCCCTACCCCTCTTGCATGCTCTCATGCTGTCATGCTCTCTCTCTCTCTCAAAATAAATAAAAAAATAAACATCAAAAAAACGAAAATACAAAACTTCCTGTTTTACAAGATCCAGCAGATGTTATTCCATTGTCAGCTGCCACTAAATGTTGATGTGGATAAATCAGAGAGAAGCCTGAACATTCTTTTCTTGTATCAGTGGTTTGATCATTCTTTGTTCATGATTAAAATCTAGGAACTTCAAGAGGATAAGTCCTCATATTAATAGATCTAGATTAATTTTCCCTGGCCCATGGTGTGCCCTTTCAATAAGTGGATTCAAATTGTCATCTGTCTATAAAAGTTATTAAATTTTAACTTTAAATACATTTTTCTATTATTTTGTTTTTTTCTTTAGTTTCTCTCTCTCAATTTATCTATCTATACACAATCACACAAAATTTTCTCCCCAATTATTTTGTTCTTTCTTTCTTTTCTTTTTTGTCATTGCCATTTTGATCTTTTATGTTCCTTAAGGTACTTTCTATAATGTCTAGTCTCTCTTGTGCTCTTTCCAATTTTATCTTTTGAAATAAATACTTCTTTCATAAGTTTGGCCAGCTAGTAATTCATCCTGTGCTATCTTTACAACATTTTCCCAGATTTCTTGCTTTCCAGACCATGAGTTTTGCTCTCAGAGGTAACTGCTTTATTCATTTTCTCTCTTGTCTCTCTGCCTCTCTGTCCATCGATCCATCTATCCCTCCCTCCCTACCTTTTTCTTTCCTTTCCTTCCTTCATGGAGAATGCCATACAATACATTTTCAGCAATATTAAGATTCAGATATAATCCCCAAACCCTAAAATAGGCAAGAGTAGCTAAGACTAGCAGAAACCACATAACAGTAAGTGAGGCAAACAGTCTTGGAGAAATGTAGTGATAAAGGACCCTTGTCATACAGTTCCCAGAAATGACAGCAAAAAATATGGCCTGAAGGTATATAACATACTTAAGTTGCCTTGTTTGCAATCACAGGTATGGGAACGGAGGTGAGCTGAGTTGTTAGCAGAATCCACTAGACTCAGGTTTATAGAGGCAGAGTGGGTGGGAGCTACACAAAGAAGACACAGACAAGCCTACTCCCTTGTGAAGACTAGTGAACCTGAAACAATATTCTGGACCCTCCTACCAACACACCCACCCCCCTCTTGAAAATGCCTAGCCACCTAAAACCATTACAATCAGTCATATGCAATATAAAAGGAACTGCTACAGCACTTATAATAAAAATACTCTAAAATAAGATGATGAAAAGAATAATAAAATATAGTAACAGGCAGCAATCAATCACTAGTGGTTCCACAGTGCAAGGGAGAGGTTGGAAAATTGAACATTTTCATATGTGTATTAGCCATTTGCAATTCTTTGATAAACTGAATGTTCATGTCGTTTATACAAACGAATTTTTTCTATATTGAATCGTTAGCACTCTTTCTATATTACGAAAATCAGCAACTCCTTTATTGTAGCTACCAAATATTAATTCTCAGTTTTCACATAACTTTTAATTTAATTTTTGGATTTTTTTCTAACTCATTAGAAATTTTTATAGTAAAAAAAATCAGTCTATTATTTTATAGCTTTTAAAGAGTTGCTTTTAAACAAAACACCAAAGTTATCACTCAATGTTTTCCAAAGATGTTTTAAATTCCACAAATCACATCAATCCCATACTTAAAACCCACATATGGCTTCTTCTCATGGTTAAAACAAACCTAAATTTAGTATTCCTTAACAGGAACTCTAAGGTCCTTATATGTCTTGCCCCTTCAATCTCTTCAGTCTTATTTCAAACCATTCTTTCCCTTACTTTCTCTATGACAGCTCATGAGATTTCTTGCTATGCCTCAGACACATTAGTTCTTGCCGACTCAACAGGCTTTCCATTTGCTGTTCCATTCTGCTGCCCAGGCCACTCTTCCCTCACCCCTGGCTTCCACTTATATCATCTGGGTGGTTTCTGCTTCAATATCATTTCCTCAGTCTTCCCTAACCACCTTATCTAAACTAAAATAGCACCCTAGCTCTTCATCACCCACTATTGCTTACCATATTTTATTTTTCTTTTTAAAATATGTCACTTTCCGAAATTAAAGGATTTAATTATTTGCTGGCTTACTGTCTGTCTCCCATAAGAGGTAGTGAGCTCCATGAGGGAGGGACTTTGTCTCCTTCATTGTTCATATAAGCTTCTGAAATAAGCCCCAGTAAATAATTGGATCACTAATGTTTTTTTTTGTTTTTTTGGTTTTTTTTTTGGAATTTATTTTCGAGTTAGCTAATATACATAGTGTATACAGCGTAGTCTTGGCTTTGGGAGTAGATTCCCATGATTCATCCCTTACATACAAGACTCAGTGCAAAAGTATTTTACTAATAAATGAATGAATAAATAAATAAATATAGAGTTTCCAATGCTTAATTAAAAAATGTTTTAAAGCAGCCTTAAAAATATTGCCTTTATTCATTCAAAAAAGGCATAAGATGACAAACTATTTAGATAAAAAGCACTTCTTTAGAAGTTCTTGCTTTAAAATTTTGCCTTATAATATTCTAAGTGTTTTTTTTTATTTTATTAAAAAAATTTTTTTTTTCAACGTTTATTTATTTTTGGGACAGAGAGAGACAGAGCATGAATGGGGGAGGGGCAGAGAGAGAGGGAGACACAGAATCGGAAACAGGCTCCAGGCTCTGAGCCATCAGCCCAGAGCCTGACGCGGGGCTCGAACTCCCGGACCGCGAGATCGTGACCTGGCTGAAGTCGGACGCTTAACCGAGTGCGCCACCCAGGCGCTCCTCTAAGTGTTTTTTAACCCCATCAGTACATGTATAACATATAATTTCTTCTGTGGTGAGACCAGACCACATGTACGTTTGAAAACAATTTAACTTTGATTTACACTTGCTTTACATGTTACAATTTTATAAAAACTGAGATTCTATATCTACAACTTCCTTGAGAAAGTAAGTGTATTAACTTATAAAATCCTTGCCTTAGTGTTGTTTGGCTTCTAGTGTGGGCACACAAGAAATATGTACATTACATAATGCATCAGAAAATTCAAGTTTAAAAAAAAGAAAAACAAGGTAAGATGAAAAGGGGTTGCCATTTAAAGTAGAATGGTTTTACAAGAAGAAACCCTAAAAATTCACAAATATGTGGTGATTAAACAACATGCCACTGAACAACCAATGGATCAAAGAAGAAATCAAAAAGGAAATAAAAAAAATTGCTTGAGACAAATGAAAATGGAAATGCAACATATCAAAACTTATGGGATGCAGTAAAAACAGTTCTAAGAGGGAAGTTCATAGCAATAAATGTCTGAATCAAGGAACAAGAAAAAGTCTCAATGAAAGAGCCTAACTTTACATCTCAAGGAAATAGAAAGAGTAACAAAGCCCAGAGTTAGTGGAAAAAAGGAAACAAGAAAAATCAGAGCAGATATAAATGAAATAGACAATAAAAATACAATAGAAAAGATAAATTAAACTAAGAATCAGTTCCCTGAAAAGATAAATAAAATGGACAAGATGGGTAGTCTTTAAAGATTTTCTTTTTGTTTATTTATTTTTGAGAGATAGAGACAGATTGCAAATAGGGGAGGGGAAGAGAGAGAGGGAGACACAGAAACAGAAACCAAAGCAGCCTCCAGGCTCTGACTATCAGCACAGAGCCCAACACGGGGCTCAAACCCATGAATCATGAGATCATGAAGTTGGATGCTCAACCGACCAAGCCCTCCAGGTACCCCTAGATGGATAGTCTTTAGACAGAGTCACCAAAAAAAAGAGAAGACTCAAATAAATAAAATCAGAAATGAAAAAGAGAAGACATTACAACTGATACCACAAAAAATGCAAAGAATAATAGCAATGAACTATTATATCCCAGGGGGAGAGGGAAGATGGCGGCGTAGGAGGACGCTGGGCTCACCGCGCGTCCTGCTGATCACTTAGATTCCACCTACACCTGCCTAAATAACCCAGAAAACCGCCAGAGGATTAGCAGAACGGAGTCGCCGGAGCCAAGCACAGACGAGAGGCCCACGGAAGAGGGTAGGAAGGGCGGCGAGGCGGTGCGCGCTCCACGGACTGGCGGGAGGGAGCCGGGGCGGAGGGGAGGCTCGCCGGCCAAGCAGAGCCCCCGAGTCTGGCTTGCAAAAAGTGGAGGGGCCTGACGGACTGTGTTCTGACAGCAAGCGCGACTTAGCATCTGGGAGGTCATAAGTTAACAGCTCTGCTCAGAAAGCGGGAAGGCTGGAGGACAAAGGGAAGGAGAGCTGCTGAGCCCCCTGACAACAGAGCTCAGTTTGGTGGGGAACAAAGGCGCTCGCCAGCGCCATCTCCCCCGCCCATCCCCCAGCCAAAATCCCAAAGAGAACCAGTTCCTGCCAGGGAACTTGCTCGGTCCGCGCAAACACCCAACTCTGCGCTTCTGCAGAGCCAAACCTCCGGCAGCGGATCTGACTCCCTCCTGCTGCCACAGGGCCCCTCCTGAAGTGGATCACCTAGGGAGAAGCAAGCTAAGCCTGCCCCTCCTGCCCCTGTGCACCTTGCCTACCCAGCCCAGCTAAGACGCCAGATCCCCAGCATCACAAGCCTGGCAGTGTGCAAGTAGCCCAGACAGGCCACCCCACCCCACAGTGAATCCCGCCCCTAGGAGAGGGGAAGAGAAGGCACACACCAGTCTGACTGTGGACACAGCGGTGGGCTGGGGGCAGACATCAGGGCTGACTGCAGCTCCGCCCACCAACTCCAGTTATACACCACAGCACAGGGGAAGTGCCCTGCAGGTCCTCACCACGCCAGGGACTATCCAAAATGACCAAGCGGAAGAATTCCCCTCAGAAGAATCTCCAGGAAATAACAACAGCTAATGAGCTGATCAAAAAGGATTTAAATAATATAACAGAAAGTGAATTTAGAATAATAGTCATAAAATTAATCGCTGGGCTTGAAAACAGTATAGCTGACAGCAGAGAATCTCTTGCTACAGAGATCAAGGGACTAAGGAACAGTCACGAGGAGCTGAAAAACGCTTTAAACGAAATGCATAACAAAATGGAAACCACCACAGCTCGGATTGAAGAGGCAGAGGAGAGAATAGGTGAACTAGAAGATAAAGTTATGGAAAAAAGAGGAAGCTGAGAAAAAGAGAGATAAAAAAATCCAGGAGTATGAGGGGAAAATTAGAGAACTAAGTGATACACTAAAAAGAAATAATATACGCATCATTGGTATCCCAGAGGAGGAAGAGAGAGGGAAAGGTGCTGAAGGGGTACTTGAAGAAATCATAGCTGAGAACTTCCCTGAAGTGGGGAAGGAAAAAGGCATTGAAATCCAAGAGGCACAGAGAACTCCCTTCAGACGTAACTTGAATCGATCTTCTGCACAACATATCATAGTGAAACTGGCAAAATACAAGGATAAAGAGAAAATTCTGAAAGCAGCAAGGGGTAAACGTGCCCTCACATATAAAGGGAGACCTATAAGACTCGTGACTGATCTCTCTTTTGAAACTTGGCAGGCCAGAAAGAATTGGCACGAGACTTTCAGGGTGCTAGACAGAAAAAATATGCAGCCGAGAATCCTTTATCCAGCAAGTCTGTCATTTAGAATAGAAGGAGAGATAAAGGTCTTCCCAAACAAACAAAAACTGAAGGAATTTGTCACCACTAAACCAGCCCTACAAGAGATCCTAAGGGGGACCCTGTGAGACAAAGTACCAGAGACATCACTACAAGCATAAAACATACAGACATCACAATGACTCTAAACCCGTATCTTTCTATAATAACACTGAATGTAAATGGATTAAATGCGCCAACCAAAAGACATAGGGTATCAGAATGGATAAAAAAACAAGACCCATCTATTTGCTGTCTACAAGAGACTCATTTTAGACCTGAGGACACCTGTAGATTGAGAGTGAGGGGATGGAGAACTATTTATCATGCTACTGGAAGCCAAAAGAAAGCTGGAGTAGCCATACTTATATCAGACAAACTAGACTTTAAATTAAAGGCTATAACAAGAGATGAAGAAGGACATTATATAATAGTGACAGGGTCTATCCATCTGGAAGAGCTAACAATTATAAATGTCTATGCGCCGAATACCGGAGCGCCCAAATATATAAAATAATTACTCATAAACATAAGCAACCTTATTGAGAAGAATGTGGTAATTGCAGGGGACTTTAACACCCCACTTACAGAAATGGATAGATCATCTAGACACACGGTCAATAAAGAAACAAGGGCCCTGAATGAGACATTGGATCAGATGGACTTGACAGATCTATTTAGAACTCTGCATCCCAAAGCAACAGAATACACTTTCTTCTCGAGTGCACATGGAACATTCTCCAAGATAGATCATATACTGGGTCACAAAACAGCCCTTCATAAGTTTACAAGAATTGAAATCATACCATGCATACTTTCAGACCACAATGCTATGAAGCTTGAAATCAACCACAGAAAAAGGTCTGGAAAACCTCCAAAAGCGTGGAGGTTAAAGAACACCCTACTAACGAATGAGTGGGTCAACCAGGCAATTAGAGAAGAAATTAAAAAATATATGGAAACAAACGAAAATGAAAATACAACAATCCAAACGCTTTGGGACGCAGCGAAGGCAGTCCTGAGAGGAAAATACATTGCAATCCAGGCCTATCTCAAGAAACAAGAAAAATCCCAAATACAAAATCTAACAGCACACCTAAAGGAAATAGAAGCAGAACAGCAAAGGCAGCCTAAACCCAGCAGAAGAAGAGAAATAATAAAGATCAGAGCAGAAATAAACAATATAGAATCTAAAAAAACTGTAGAGCAGATCAACGAAACCAAGAGTTGGTTTTTTGAAAAAATAAACAAAATTGACAAACCTCTAGCCAGGCTTCTCAAAAAGAAAAGGGAGATGACCCAAATAGATAAAATCATGAATGAAAATGGAATGATTACAACCAATCCCTCAGAGATACAAACAATTATCAGGGAATACTATGAAAAATTATATGCAACACATTGGACAACCTGGAAGAAATGGACAAATTCCTGAACACCCACACTCTTCCAAAACTCAATCAGGAGGAAATAGAAAGCTTGAACAGACCCATCACCAGCGAAGAAATTGAATCGGTTATCAAAAATCTCCCAACAAATAAGAGTCCAGGACCAGAGGGCTTCCCAGGGGAGTTCTACCAGACTTGTAGAATGTACAAGTTGGGAATGTACCTCAACATAATAAAGGCTACATATGATAAGCTCAAAGCTAGTATCATACACAACTGTTAAAACCTGAGTACTTTTCTTCTAAGATCAGGAACAAGACAAGTGTACCAAATCTCATCTCTTTTATTCAATATATTATGTAAATGGAAATCCTAGTCAGAGCCAGTAGGCGAGAAAAAGAAATAAAAGGCATCCAAATTGGAAAGGAAAAAAGTAAAACTGTCATTATTTTCAGATGACATGATAATATATATATAAAAACCCCTGAAGAATATACCAAAAAATGTTAGGCCTAATAAATGAATTAAGTAAAGTTGCAGGATACAAAATCAATATACAAATGTCTATGGCATTTCTATACACACACAAAAAAAAAAACTATCAGGAAGAGAAATTAAGAAAACAATCCCATTTTATAATTTCATCAAAAGGAATAAAATATGTAAGAATGAATTTAATCATGGAGGTGAACGATCTGTACACTGAAAACTATTAGACATTAATGAAAGAAACTGAAGAAGATACAAATAAATGGAAAAATATTTTGTGCTAATGGACTGGAAGAATTAATATTCTTAAAATGGTCATATTACTGGAAGCTATTTAAAGATTTAATGCAATCCCTATCAAAATGCCAATGGCATTTTCCACAAATAGAAAAACTAATCCTAAAATTTATATGGAACCAAAAAAGACCCCCAACAGCTAAAGAAATCTTGAGAAAGAACAAAGCTAGAGGTACCATGTTCCCAAATTTCAAACTACCTTACAAAGGTGCAATAACCAAAACATTATGGTATTGACATAAATACATACACATAGATTAATGGAACAGAATAGAGAGCCCAGGAATAAACCCATGTGTATTAGGTCAATTAATTTATGACAAAGGAGCCAAGAATATATGATGAGGAAAGGACAATCTCTTCAATAAATGGTGTTGGGAAAACCAGACAGTCACATGCAAAAGAATGAGGATGGACCATTATCTTACACCATCCACAAAGATTAACTTAAAATGTATTAGACTTTAGTATAAGACCTGAAACCATAAAAGTCTTAAAAGAAAACATAGGTGGGAAGCTCCTTGACATTGGTCTCAGTGATGCTTTTTTGTATTTGACAAGGGGGAAAAATAAAAGTGGGATTACATCAAACTAAAAAGCTTCTGCTGGAGTGCCTGGGTGGCTCAGTGGGTGAAATGCCCAACTCCTGACTTCAGCTTGGGTCATGATCTCATGGGTTTGTGGGTTTGAGCCCCACGTGGGGCTCTGCACTGGCAGTGTAGAGCCTGCTTGGGATTCTCCGTCTCTCCCTCTCTCTGCCCCTCCCCCACTGGCTCTCTCTCTCTTAAAAATAAGCAAACATTAAAAAAATTTACAAAAAAAGCTTCTCCCCTTCAAAATCACCAACAAAATGAAAGCACACTACTGAATAGTAGAAAATATTTGCAAATCATGTATCTATCAAGAGTTAATATCCTAAATATATAAGAACTTATATATTTATAAGAATATAAAGAACTTATAAACTCAATAGCAAAACAAACAATCTGATTAAAGAAGGGGCAGAGGATCTGAATAGATATTTTTCCAAAGAAGACATACAGGGGGCCAAAAGATACATGAAAAGATGCTCAACATCACTCACCATCAGGTAAATGCAAATCAAAACTACAATGAGATATCACTTCACACATGTTAGAATGGCTATTCTCAAAAAAAAAAAAAAAAAGGAAGTAACAAGTGTTGGTAAAGATATGGAGAAAAGGAAACGTTTATGCACTGTTGGTAGGAATGTAAACCGGTGCAGCCACTATGAAAACAATATGGATGGTCCTCAAAAATTATTAAAAATAAAACTATTATATTATCCAGCAATTCCACTTCTGGGTATTCAACCAAAGAAAATAAAAACACTACTCTGAAAATATATCTTCACCCCATGTTCACTGCAGCATTACAAGAGCCAAGACATGGAAACAACTAAGTGTCCATCAATAGATGAATGAATAAAGAAAATGTGGTGTACAAATGATTTCACTTATATGTGGAATCTAAAAAACAAAATAAACAAAACAAAAAGCAGATTCTTAAATACAGAGAATAAACTAATGGTTGCTAGAGGGGAGGTGGGCAGGTGGGGGATGGGTAAAGTAGACAAAAGGGATTAAGAGATACAACCTTCCACGGAGATGAAAACTACAGCATAGGGAATATAGGCAAAATAGCGTACTAATGTTGTTTGGTGACAGATAGTGACTGCACTTATCATGATGAGCACTGAGTGGTATAGAATTGTTGACTCAATATGTTGTACACCTGAAACTCATATAACATTGTAGGTTAATTATACTTCAATAAAAAAAAACATGTTTAAAATAAGAATACGCATATATAATAGAATATTATTGAGCCCTAAAAATGAAATGTGATATATATATGAATATGTATATATGTATATGTGTGTGTGTATATATATATATATATATATATATGTATATATATGTATATGCATATATGTAACGGAGTATTACTGAGCCATAAAAAATAAAATGATGCTCGGGCACCTGGGTGGCTCAGTTGGTTAAGCTTCTGACTTAGGCTCGGGTCATGATCTTGTGGTTCGTGAGAGCATTGGGCTCTGTGCTGACAGCTCAGAGCCTGGAGCCTGCCTCAGATTCTGTGTCTCCCTCTCTCTCTACCCCTCCCCTGCTCGTACTCTGTGTGTCTCTCTCTCTCAAAAATAAATAAACATTAAAAAATAAACAACAAAATAAAATAAAATGCTGCCATTTGACATAACATGGATGGACACTGAAGGCATTATGCTAAGGGAGTAAGTTGGACACAGAAAGAGAAAAACTAAATATCATATGATTTCACATATATGTGGACCACCCCTCAAAAAATAAACCCCCCAAAACACGAGCTTACAGATAGAGAACAGATTGATGTTTGCTAGAGGTGGGGGCAGGAGTGGCCAAATGGGTGAAAGGGTCAAAAGGTACAAATTTCTAATTATAAAATAACTCAGTCATGGCAATGTCATGTACAGCATAGTGTCTACAGTTAATAATACTATACTGCATATTCTAAAGTTGCTAAAAAAGTAGGTCTAAAAAAACAGAAATAGAATGGTCAAATAAGCCTTGTCAAGGCTCAGCAATGTTGAAGAAGGGGGGAGGACTATCAACGTAATCAAGACTGCATTTCAAGCTTAGAAGACAATTCTAAAAGAGGAGTTTCAAAATATTAAGGAAGGTTAGCATTATGAGATAAATATACAGTTTCTCAAGATGATTATTTTGGAGGATTTTACATTCATTTGGATCGCATGATGTATTTGTTTAAGAGTCAGATCACTTTGCTTAGTTATACTTTAAATGATAGTACAGTATACACCATATCTTTGTAGAGTAGACATTCATGGGAAGTATGTTCTAGAGAACTGTGTCAATAAGAAATCATAGAATCTATATTGATAACATGTTTTCTCCTTTCACACATTACCACATTTATTATTTATTGTTTTTCTTTTAAATGTCAAAATTATAGGTATGAATTCAGATTGAAATGCTGAAATGTATTAATATTAAAATCACTATAAAAATCTGCCACATTATTAGCCTTTGTAATGGCTAGTTTTATGCATCGATTTGGATAGGCTACAGTATAATTATTCAGTTAAATGCTAATCTAGTTAAACAAATTCAAACTAAAACAACTCTGCAGTTAAATGTTAAAAACTATCAAGGATTTGGAGAAAATGATACAATTTGTATTAATTATTGTAATGTAAAATATTTTCATTTTTTAGACGTTAGTATAGCTAGTCATTAGACTGAGCTCAGGTGGCTCAGTCGGTTAAGTGTCTGACTCTTGATTTCTTTCAGCTCAGGTCATGATCTCACAGTTCATGAAATCAAGCCCCGTGTTGGGCTCTGTGCTGACAGCCTGTAGCCTGCTTGGGATTCTCTCTCTCTTCTGCCTCTCCTCTGCTCTCTCTTTCTCTCAAAATAAATAAATAAATAAATAAATAAATAAATAAATAAATAAACAAACAAACAAACAAACATTTTTTTAAAAAGTTTCCGATGCTATAGCACAGTAATTCTACTATGAAGAATAGAGTCTATGTAAATAAAAACAAAAACAAGCTTTTCCTAAAACATGTAACAGCAAAATGTTGTAAATATTCTAAATGTGTAAACACAGATAAATGAAGGACATGATGGTTTATTAATAGAATACATAACCACTGAAATGATGACCATGGAGATGCATTCTCCAATGATAACATATCAGATACTTTATATAAAGTACTCTATGATCTTTTTGGAGAATATCACACATATAGCACATTGAAGTCTTTCTTATAGAAAAGAGACTTCTTTTGATGCTCAAATTAACTATTTTCCAAACTTACTTGAAAACAGAACTCTTTGTGTACCAGTTACTATTGCTGCAGAATAAACAACCTATATTGTTTACAAGTTCAGGCAGAGTTCATCAATATTAGCTTGTTTCTGCTTAACTCAGTGCCAGATGGGGCAGCTTGAAGGCCTGGCATGGAATCATCTTAATCACATGCCTGGTAGGACCTCTTATGTGGCTTGAGATTCCTCACAACATAAGGGCTGGGGTTCTGCCTGGTAGGACCTCTCTTGTGGCATGGGCTTCCTCACAATATCAGGGCCCGAGTTCCCAGGGTGAGCACCCCAAGAGAGATATAAAGTCAGGCAGAGCTGTACTATCTACTATGATTAAGCTTCTGAAGCTACCTAATGTCATTTCCACTGCATTCTACTCACCAAGGCAGCCAAATTTCAAAGAAAAGGGGAACAAACTTTACCTCTTCATGAGAGAATGTATATGTTCTGGAAGAACATGTGGAATCAGAAATATTTCTGTTGTCAGTTTTGGCAAATATAATTTGCCATATATTTTTCATGTAATAACTATTAATTTCCCATATTTGGTAAATGTTGATGGAGGTACATCAAAATAGTTATGTAATGTATATGCTACATACATGTTACATATATTCATATACATATTCATACATATAATTCAGATATATATGTATTCATACATATATATTATACACATATACATACATATATATTATGTATTTATACATATAATATGTATTCATACAAATATATTATACACACACCATTTGGTCTGGGAAAAAATCCCCTGTTTGACAGTAAAATAGTCCCAGTCATTGTGGATGAATTAGGCAATATCCATTCAAATTTATATGAAACAACAATAGGAATTAGGACTGTCTCCAGCTAGATTTTCCCACTGACCACTTGGGTTAGCAGGTTGTCTACATTCTTGCATTTTACAAGAGACACCAAGTTTCCGAGATACGAAGTCTTATTGATGTTAGTGATGAAAAATATCTTAATTTGACTTACAGGAAATCTATACAAATGGATATATCTATTTTGGCAAAAACAATTGTGAGTAACAAAGTATGATGAACAGAATTTATTCTTTTAATAGCAATGTCTTATAGAACTTTCTTTCTTACAAAAGACAATTTTTCAGAATACTTCTTTTATGTAGTTACAGCCAGTAAATAGAAACTATTTTTTAATGGTGGCACAAAAACATTTTTCAACAGCTACTTCTAATTACCTTTACAAAATATGACAGATTAAGGCAATACAAATGAAACCAAAGTGGAAGGATCTAATATCTATGGAAATTTAAAACTTAGAATGTTGGGAATGAAAAGTACAGCATAGGGAATTTAGTCAATAATATTGTAATAATTTTGTATGGTGACAGAGAATAAGTACACTTATCATGGTAAGCACTTTGTAATGTACCTAATTGTTACATCACTATGTTGTATACCTGAAACTAATGATATATGTCAACTATAATTAAAAAAAAAAAGCAATACAAGAGTAAAAAAAAAAAAAAACCCTTAGAATTAAAATTACCTTTAAAAAGTTAAAATAAAATAAAATTACCTCCTAAACATTCTTTTTCAAGAAACCACTGGAAAACTCACTCTACAAAAATGAGAGAACAAAATAAAAACCGAAGGTTTAAGAAAAAGGAGTTTCACATAGGAGAGAGAAAAAGAGAATCTCACAAATGAGTAAGGGATATCCCAGAATGATACCTATGCCACCAGGGATAGCAGCCAGACTAGACTGCAATATGACTCAAGTTGAGGGCTATCATGAATATTTCCCACTGATTCTTTTAATGACTTTTCCTTTCTCTCTCTTATTTTTTGATCAGTCTGCAAGAAGTTTATCAATTTTATTGATATTTCCAAAGAGCTCTTGTGCTTTCACTGATTTTCTCTATTGTTTGGTATTCCCTAATTTATTGATTTCTGCTTTTATATTATTTCTTTGTTTATAGTTACTTTGGGTTTAATTTACTTTATCTTTTTTTTCAAGTTTTTATTTAAAATACATTTAGTTGTTATACACTATAATATTATTTTTAGGTGTAGAATTTAGTTATTCATTGCTTACATACAACACCTGGTGCTCATCACAAGTGCCCTCCTTAATTCCCATCATCCATTTAACCCATCCCGCCACCCACCTCCCCTCCAGTAACCCTCAGTTTGTTCTCTAATGCTCAGAGTCTGTTTTCTAGTTTGCCTCTTTCCTCCCCCCCCCATCTTCATCTGTCTTGTTTCTTAAATTCCACATATGAATGAAATCATATGGTATTTGTCTTTTTCTGACTGACTTATATAGCTTAGCATAATACTCTTTAGCTCCATCCATATCGTTGCAAATGGCAAGATTTCATTCTTTTTGATGGCCAAGTAATATTCCATTGCACACACACATACACACACACCCCACATCTTCTTTATCCATTCATCAGTCGATAGGCATTTGGGCTCTTTCCATAAGTTGGTTATTGTTGATAGTGCTGCTATAAACATTGGGGTGTATGTGCTCCTTTGAATCAGCCTTTCTGTACCCTTTGGATAAATACCTAGTAGTGAAATTGCTGCAATGTAGGGTAGTTCTATTTTTAACTTTTTGAGGAACCTCCATACTGTTTTGCAGACTGGCTGCCCCAGTTTGCATTCCCACTAACAGTGCAAGAAGGTTCCCCTTTCTCCACATCCTCGCCAACATCTGTTGTTTCCTGAGTTGTTGATTTTAGCCATTCTGACTGGTTTTGATTTGTATTTCTCTTATGATGAATGATGTTGAGCATCTTTTCATGTGTCTGTTAGCCATATGTATGTCTTCAAAAGTGTCTATTCATGTCTTCTGCCCATTTCTTCACTGGATTGTTTTTTGGGTGTTTAGTTTGATAAGTTCTTTAGAGATTTTAGATAACCTTTTATCTAAAGGTAACCCTTTATCCAGTATGCTATTTGCAAATATCTTTTCCCATTCCATTGGTTGTCTTTTAGTTTTGTTGATTGTTTCCTTTGCTGTGCTTTTTATCTTGATGAAGTCCCAATATTTCATTTTTGTTTGTTCCCTTTGCCTCTGGAGACATGTCTAGTAAGAGGTTGCTCTGGCCGAGGTCGAAGAGGATGCTGCTTGTTTTCTCCCCTAGGATTTTGATGGGTTTTGTCTCCCATTTAGATCTTTCATCCATTTTGAATTTCTTTTTGTGTATAGTGTAAGAAAGTGGTTCAATTTCATTCTGCATGTCGCAGTCCAGTTTTCCCAGCACTATTTGCTGAAAAGACTGTCTTTTTTTCCATTGGATATTGTTTCCTGCTTTGTCGAAGATTAGTTGGCAATACATGTTTTAGTCCATTTCTGGGTTCTCTATTCTATTCCATTGATCTATGTGTCTGCTTCATATATTTTTAAGATCTATTGTTAGATGCATACACATGACGTTATGTCCTCTTGATGAACTTTTTTTTTTAATGTTTATTTATTTTTTGAGACAGGAGACAGAGCATGAACGGGGGAGGGTCAGAGAGAGAGGGAGACACAGAATCTGAAGCAGGCTCCAGGCTCTGAGCTGTCAGCACAGAGCCCGATGCGGGGCTCGAACCCATGAACCGTGAGATCATGACCTGAGCCGAAGTCAGATGCCCAACCGACTGAGCCACCCAGGCGCCCCTTGATGAACTTTTATCAAGTTTTTTTTTTTTTATCACTGGTAAAGATGTCTTTCTTCTCATTTAGAAGTCTACTTTAAAATTAATTTAGCCACTTCAGCTTTCTGATGATTTGTGTTAGCATGGTTAATTTACTTTTAACCTATCTGTGTCTTTATATTAAAAAACACTTCCTCTATCCAATATACTAGGGATTGGCAAGCTATGGCCCATAGGACAGCTATTTTTCTTTTTTTTGTAAATAAATTTTTATTGAAATACTGACAGAAACACTTGTTTACATTTTGCTTTTGGCTGTTTTTGAGCTACAACAGCAGAATTGGGTAGGTGTAACAGAAACTGTATGGTCCTCAAACCTAAAATGCTGATTATCTACTCTTTGATAAAGTTTGCCAACTCTTGTGGTATAGAATTTTTACTAGATTATTAATGTAACAAAATATTCCAATTCACTGGAGTGTTTAGACAATTTACATTTAATATGATTGTCATATAATTGGATATAAATCTACCATCTGGCTATTGTTTTCTATTTGACCCATCTCTTCTTTCATCCTCTGTTCCTGCTTTCTTTTGAACACATCCAATGTTTTAGTATTCCACTTTATCTTCTCTATTGTCTTATTAGCTGCCTTTATATCTTTAGTGGTTATTCAAGGGTTTATACATGCATCTTTAACTTATTGCAGCATAGATTTAAATAATACCATACCACTTCCTGAATAATGTAAAAATCTTATGACATTTTACCTCCAATTCTCCCTCCCATTCTTTGCACTGTGGTCATGCATTTTATTACTACATACATCATAAACCTCACAATCTGGTTCTTACTTTTTATTACTTCTTTTGATTTAAATAGTTCTTTTTTTAATTAAAAATAGATTTTAGTTCAGTATAATTAACATATGGTGTTATATTAATTTTAGGTTTACAATATAATGATTCAACAATTCTATAGATTAATCAGTGTTCATCGTGACAAATATACTCTTAATTCCCTTTATCTATTTTCTCCATACCCCTACCCATGTCCTCTATGTCAACCACCTTTTGTTTTTTGTTTTTCTTTGTTCATTTGATTATTAAATTCCACATATGACTGAAATCATATTGTATTTGGCTTTCTTTGTCTGACTCATTTCACATAGCATTATATTCTCTAGGCCCATCCATGTTGTAATAAATGGCAAGATCTCATTCTTTTTTATGGCTAATATTCCATATGTATTATGGAATACTACACACACACACACACACACACACACACACACACACATACCTACCTCATCTTCTTTATCCATTCATCTGTGGATGCACACTAAGGTTGTTTCCATACCTCGGCTATTGTAAATAATGCTGTGACAAATACAGGGGTACATATATTTTTTCAAGTTAGTGTTTTCACTTTCTTTAGGTAAATATCCAGTAGAATTATTGGATCACATGATATTTCTATTTTTTACATTCAATTATCTTTTAAAAATTTAAATGAGAAAAAAGCAGTCTCTTATTTACCTATATATTTACCATTTCTGGGGCTCTTCATTTCTTTGTGTGAATTGTGCTCCATCTAGTATTGTTTTTCTTCTACTTTAAGAATTCATTTAACATTTCTTGTAACAAACGTCTACTGGTAATGAATTTCCTCAGTTACTTTGCTGTTTTATCTGCAGAGGTCATTATTTTAGATGTTTTTACTGGATATATAATTTTAAGTTCATGGCTTTCCTCTCTCAGTGCTGATCTCATTCCAATGTTTTCTGATTTTCAGTATTTCTGTAGAGAAGTCAGTAAATTTTTTTTATCTTTTGTGTTGTATATATAATGTGCCTTTTTTCTGGGCCTTTATGATTTTTATTTTTATTGTTGGCTTTCAGAAATTATGTCTTGGTGTGGTTTTCTTTCCTGTTTGAAATTAGTTGAACTTTTTGTACTTTTCATCAAACATGGAAAAATTTTGGTCATAATTTCTTGAAATATTTCTACTTTCTGGAACTCCGATTACACAGTTTCTAGACTACAGGGTACCAGGACACTAAGGTGTCATCCATTTTTTTTTTTTTTTTTTTTTTTTTTTTACAGTTGTCTTACTCTCTGCTTCAGTTTGGAAAATTTCTTGAAGTCCACTTATATTTTTATCTGCAGTGTCTAATGCACTGCTTAACCCATCCAGTGGATATTTCATTTCATGTATCATTATTTTACTGTTTTTCTTTAAATCCCTGAATAAGTAAACAATTAGCTGTTTTAAAGACTTTGCTAATTATATCATCCCTGTTATTCTTAGTCTGTTCTCCCCTGTTGTTTGTTTACTGTATCTGTCATTACATAAGGAGAGAGGCCAGCGCTAAGTCTATGCCATTGTCAGTGAGGTCAGAGGACATATGTACCATATGTATGAGGATACATGATTAAGTAGGCATAATACCTTCCTCATAAGAATGTTATAGTTGGACATAGGAAGTAAAATAATTAGTTCAAAAGGCATATATATATATATATATATATATATATATATATGTTATTTTA
>NW_024412395.1:31376846-31377822 GCF_014898765.1 Herpailurus yagouaroundi | reverse complement strand
TGGAGGAGGGGCAGAGACAGAGAGAGAGAGAGAGAGAGAGAGAGAGAGAGAGAGAGAGAGAGAGAATGTTAAGCAGGCTCCCCAACATGTGAGTCTTGATCCCATGACCCTGGGATCATGACCTGAGCTGAAATCAAGAGTCAGAGGCTCAACTGAAAGGGCCACCCAGGTGCACCTGAAAAAGCATTTTAATAGAGTTATAAATATATCCACATAAAAGGGCTAAATATCCACATGTAAGGGCTACCTATGTAAGCCCACAAAGGTCAAATAAGGCTTCTAAATGAATAGTATGAGCCACTGTGATGTCCTTTATTCTTTATATCTCCAAAGACAAATGTTAGATTATTCAGATGAATTATTTTCCATATTTTAAGAAGGCGGTGAAAATTATATCAATAGTAATTTTCCTTTTCTTCCTTGATTTCAAATTTTTAGGAAAAAAAAATCAAGTGAACAGAGAGGAAAAATGCAAACTAAATGCTTGTCACATCCAGCCCCCCACATTCCAGTTGATTGGTTCTGCTTTATTAAAATATGTGTGTGTGTGTATATATATATATATATTCCTAATTTAGAGTATAAAAGCAATATATGCTTATCATGGAAATTTAGAAAAGCATAAAAAAGGACAGCAAAAATAAATCCACCCATCATTTTATACTAGAAGACAATCTCTGTCCCATTTTACTGCACATTATGTAGACATTCACTTTTTTTAATGTTTATGTATTTATTTTGAGAGAAGTGAGGGAGAGCAGAGAGAGAGAGAGAATCCCAAGCAGGCTCTGAGATGTGAGCGCAGAACCTGATGTGGGGCTCGAACTCACGAACCATGAGATCATGACCTGAGCTGAAATCCAGAGTTGGACACTCAACCAACTGAGCCACCTAAGCACTTCTCACATTTCTTTCTTTTCTTTCTTTTCTTTCTTTCTTTCTTTCTTTCTTTCTTTCTTTCTTTCTTCTTATTTCT
>NW_024412395.1:31282297-31376446 GCF_014898765.1 Herpailurus yagouaroundi | reverse complement strand
AGAGAGAGAGAGAGAGAGAGAGAGAGAGAGAGAGAATGTTAAGCAGGCTCCCCAACATGTGAGTCTTGATCCCATGACCCTGGGATCATGACCTGAGCTGAAATCAAGAGTCAGAGGCTCAACTGAAAGGGCCACCCAGGTGCACCTGAAAAAGCATTTTAATAGAGTTATAAATATATCCACATAAAAGGGCTAAATATCCACATGTAAGGGCTACCTATGTAAGCCCACAAAGGTCAAATAAGGCTTCTAAATGAATAGTATGAGCCACTGTGATGTCCTTTATTCTTTACATCTCCAAAGACAAATGTTAGATTATTCAGATGAATTATTTTCCATATTTTAAGAAGGCGGTGAAAATTATATCAATAGTAATTTTCCTTTTCTTCCTTGATTTCAAATTTTTAGGAAAAAAAAATCAAGTGAACAGAGAGGAAAAATGCAAACTAAATGCTTGTCACATCCAGCCCCCCACATTCCAGTTGATTGGTTCTGCTTTATTAAAATATGTGTGTGTGTGTATATATATATATATATTCCTAATTTAGAGTATAAAAGCAATATATGCTTATCATGGAAATTTAGAAAAGCATAAAAAAGGACAGCAAAAATAAATCCACCCATCATTTTATACTAGAAGACAATCTCTGTCCCATTTTACTGCACATTATGTCGACATTCACTTTTTTTAATGTTTATGTATTTATTTTGAGAGAAGTGAGGGAGAGCAGAGAGAGAGAGAGAATCCCAAGCAGGCTCTGAGATGTGAGCGCAGAACCTGATGTGGGGCTCGAACTCACGAACCATGAGATCATGACCTGAGCTGAAATCCAGAGTTGGACACTCAACCAACTGAGCCACCTAAGCACTTCTCACATTTCTTTCTTTTCTTTCTTTTCTTTCTTTCTTTCTTTCTTTCTTTCTTTCTTTCTTTCTTCTTATTTCTTTTCTTTTCTTTTTTTTTTTTTCTTTCTTTTCTTTTTTCTTTTCTTTTCTTTTTTCTTCTTTCTTTCTTTCTTTCTTTCTTTCTTTCTTTTTCTTTCTTTCTTTTTTTTCAGTAGGCTCCACACCCAGAGTGGAGTCCAACGTGGGCTTGAACTCACGATTCTGAGGATCTAAGACCTGAGCTGAGATCAAGAGTTGGTCACTTAACTGACTGAGCTACACCGGTACCCTGACATTCAGTTTTTTAAAAACAAAAATGAGTAGCAAAAAATTAGTTATCTCAGAAAAGTTTATTCTATCAATATAGGTTTATTTAATTAACTCCTATTGTTGGGCATTTTAATTGTTTTCAAACATCAAACATCTTGATAATATACTTACAAGAAATTTCTAGAAATGTGATTGATCCCTGGGTCAAAAAGTACACACATAGGTAAAGCTTTTGTTAGAGTTTCTTCTTCTGTTAGAGTTTATTCCAGGATGATAATACCAAGATGTTGACTAGAACAACTATTGGATCTCTCTCTAAGCATCAGCTCCAGTAGAAATTATAGACAGGAAAAATCAAGAATAAGAAAACTTGAAAACTCCTCAAAAAGGCAAGGTGGTATAGAGTACCGTTTTGAACTTGAAAATGTGCTTGGGCCATGGAACCTGAGGTTCTAGACAAGAGGAGGCTTATAGTCTGTGGGAAGACAAAATAGGAAGTAAACTAATGGAGTTCTGTTTTGGATTCTTTCCTCTCATTGCCTTGAGACAAAAACTGACTGTTCCCATATCTGCAGGGGCTCAGACTACTATAGAAATGCCTTCAGGAGTAAACAGAGTACTTATAAACAGCTGAGAAAACATGAGGGGACATTGGGCAGTCATGTCCCTATTCTTTTCACCAAATCAGAGAGTTTGTGAAAAACAATCATCAGTTTTGGTTGCTGCTTCTTTCTGGTGGGATGGGGGAATGAGGGGAAATGTTGAAGTACAGACTTCAGGTATCACTTTGTTGATTTGATAAATTATTAATTGTGATTTTATCGGTGGCTTGGGGCTTTCCTACCTACCTCCCATCCTCTGAGCTCACTGAGAATGACATGGACTGAGTGCTGGCCTCTCCCTATATGTAATGCCAGATACAATAGTCAATCCAGAGGGAAATGGTCCTACAAAACCAAATATCAAGACATTGCAAGGAGCACAACTATTTCCAAAGAAAATAAAATTGGCATAAAGATTCTAAGAAAAGCTACAATGTTAGATCTAATGGCCCAAGATTTAAAAATAGCCTAATAAACATCCCAAAAGACATAAAGGAACATATTAGCAATAGGTAACAAGAATAAGAAAACAAAGAAGCAAGCAGAACTATGAGGTACGAAAACTATAAAATCTGAAACATAGATTTCATAAAAAGTAGAATTAAAATAACAAATGAATTAATGAATTTGAAGACAAGTTTCAGGAAATCTTCAATGCTAAGGAAAAACAAGGAAATAGAAATATAAAAGAAAGACAAAGGGCTTGTCACTACTATCTGAATAACAGAGATGTGGAGAAAAAAATTAGAAATGATGAAGGTAACAAGACAAGAAACCATGGATTTTCAAAGTATTGAAGGAAACATAAAATCTAGAGTTGGATATATAGCTATATAGTCATTAAAGTATGAGGTTATGATAATATGTTTTCAAGTATATAAGGCCTCATAAAACAGTTGTTTATTAAATACTCAAATAGAAAGAGAAGCAGGGTGCCTGGATGGCTTAGTCAGTTAGGCATCCAAGTTCAGCTTGGGTCATAGTCTCAGTGTTCCTGAGTTCCAGCCCTGCATCAGCTCTCTGCTGTCAGCACAGAGCCTGCTTCAGATCCTTTGTCCACCTTTCTCACACACATTCTCTCTCTTTCTCAAAAATAAAAATAAAAATAAAAAAAAGAAAGAGAAATAAAGAATGTCTTTAAAAGATGTACAAAGTAATCTATAAGAGAAAGGATTAAAAATCATACAATGATTTCAATAGATGCAGAAAAAGAATTGGACAAAGTACAACCATTCATGACAAAAACTCTCCACAAAGCACGTTTAGAGGGAACATAGCTCAACATAATAAAGGCCATGCATGAAAAACCCACAGCTAACATCATACTCAATGGCAAAAAATGGAGAGCTTTTCCCCTAAGCTCAGGAACAAGACAAGGATGTCCACTCTTATCACTTTTATTCAATATAGTACTGGAAGTTTTAGCCACAGGAATCAGAAAACAAAAAAATAAAAGGCATCCAAATTGGTAAGGAAGAAGTAGAACTTTCACTATTTGCAGATGACATGACATTATATATAGAAAAACTACTAGAACTGATAAGTGAATTCAGTAAGGTCACAGGATACAAAATCAACATACAGAAATCCACTGCATTTGTATACACTAATAATGAAGCAGTAGAAAGAGAAATTAAGAAAACAATCTCATATATAATTACATCAAAAAATAAAAACCCAAGAATAATACTTAACCAAGTAGGTGAAAAATCTGTTCTCTGAGAACTATAAAATATTGATGAAAGAAACTGAAGATGACACAAGCAAATGGAAAGATATTCAATGCTAATGGATCAGAAGGACAAAACTGTTAAATATGTATACTACCGAAAGGAACCTACAGATTTAATGCAACCCCTATCAAAATACCAACAGCATTTCTCACAGAACTAAAACAAACAATCCTAAATTTGTATGGAAGCACAAAAGACCCCAAATAGCCAAAGCAACTTTGAAAAAGAACAAAACTGGGGGCGCCTGGGTGGCTCAGTCGGTTAAGTGTCCAACTTCGGCTCAGGTCATGATCTCATGGTTTGTGGGTTTGAGCCCCGCGTCAGGCTCTGTGGTGACAGCTCAGAGCCTGGAGCCTGCTTCAGATTCTGTGTCTCCTTCTCTCTCTGCTTCTCCCCAGCTCATGCTCTCTCTCTCTCTCTCTCAAAAATAAATAAACATTAAAAAAAAATTTTTTAAGAAAAAGAACAAAACTGGAGGAATCACAATCCTAGATTTCAAGATATACTACAAAGCTGTAGTAATCAACACAGTGTACTGGCACCAAAACAGACACATAGATCAATGGAACAGAAAAGAGAGCCCAGAAATAAAAACTATTATATGGTCAATTAATCTTAGTCAAAGGAGGCAAGAATATGAAATGGGAAAAAGAGGTTCTTCAACAAATAGTGTTGGGAAACTGGACAGCTATGTGCAAAAGAATAAGACTGGACCAATTTCGTACACTATACACAAAAATAAACTCAAAATGGATTAAACACCTAAATGTGATACCTGAAACTACAAAAGTCCTACAAGAGAGGACAGGCAGTAATTTCTCTGACATTGGCCATAGCAACATTTTTCTAGATATGTCTCCTATGGCAAGGGTAACAAAAGCAAAAATACGGTATTGCAACTATATCAAAATAAAAAGCTTCTGCACAGTGAAGGAAACAATCAACAAAAGAAAAAGGTAGCCTACCGAATGGAAGAAGATATTTGCATATGACATATCCAATAAAGAATTAGTATCTAAAATATATAAGGAACTGATACAACTCAACACCCAAAAAACAAATAATCCAATTGAAAAATGGGCATAACATGATCAGACATATCTCCCAAGAAGACATATAGATGGCCAACAGACACAGGAAAAGATATTCAATATCTCTAAACATCAGGGAAATGCAAACCAAAACTATAATGAGATATCACCCCACACTTGTCGTGATGGCTAAAATTAAAAAAAAACAAGAAACAACAAGTGTTGGTGAGGATATGGAAAAAAAGGAATACTTTTGCACTGTTGGTGGAAATGCAAACTGGGGTGCAGCCTCTGTGGAAAACAGTATGAAGATCCCTTAAAAAATTAAAAATAGAATTATATAGCATATCATCCAGTAATTCCACTACTGGGTATTTAGCCTAAGAATATGAAAACACTAATTTGAAAAGACATATGCACTCCTATGCTTAATGCAGCATTATTTACAATAGCTAAGATATGGAAGCAGCCCAAGTGTCTATCGATAGGTTAATGGATAAAGAAAATATGGTGAATACACACAATAGAATATTATTCAATCATAAAAAAGAATGAAGTCTGGGCATTTGCAACAACATAGATGGATCTAAAGAGTATAATGCTAACTGCAGTAAGTCAGTCAAAGACAAATACCATATGATTTCACTCATATGTGCAATTTCAAGAAACAAATAAAAAAAAGAAAGAAACCAAAAAACAGATTCTTAAGTATAGAGAACAAACTGATGGCTACCAGATGGGGAGGTAGGTGGGGTGGATGGGTGAAACAGGTGAAGGGTACACTTATTATTATTATTGTATTTAAGAGTACACTTATTGTGATGAGCACTGAGTAATGTACAGAATTGCTGAATTACTATATTGTACACATGAAAACAATATAACACTGTATGTTAACTGTACTGGAATTAAAATTTAAAAATTTTTAAAGGGAAAAAGAGAAAAAAGAACACTACACTTATTAAAAAGATGATGTACAAAGTAATGCTGATAGAGTACCTTGGTAAAGTTTGTTGTCTTTAAAAATAGCAGCAAAGAAAAAAGAGAAAAATTGACTGCAATATTTTGTTGTTTAAAGTAGATAGTAGCAACATGATGCAGTTGGGGAAGGTGAGAGAGACAACAGGATGTCAGAATGTACAAGAATCTTTTTTAGGGAAGATATATAAATACTACACTTTTAAGTAAGAAAAAATTAAAAAGATACACAAAGTGTGTGGAAAAAAACTGAAATAAGATGGTAGAAACACTTAAATGTATCAAAAAATTATGATAACTATTATATTTTTATTGAAAGTTTGTTTTGTTGTTAGTGGGTGTATGAAATCTTGCTTATAATCTCTACTTCTTCCTTTTGTAAGTAGAAATAACTTTAATTTTTCTTTTAATAATACACGGTTATTATGAAGTTTCAAATTCTGGGGATAAAGTGAGTATCTTCTAGAGTTAACTACCATTTGGTACATACTATAAAGGACATTAGACCAGATGACTGCTGATTTTTTTCCCAACACAAGCCTACCCTGAACTTATATACCTCACATATTTTTTTGGCAGAATATTTACCATTTAAATAACCTTGACACATGTAACCAGAGTATGGCAACAACTTTAGTAGGGGATAGAAGGAACTCAATTCAGGGTATCACTAACCAAACTTTCTGTTTGTGGTAGAGTAGAAAACTAATGGACAGTAGGATTAATTTAGGTATGTGGCAATGGGAGTTTAAGTGAAGCAAAACTGGGTAGATCAGAGCCCATTGGTCAGGGTTAAAAACTGAAGCTCTAATCAGTTCAAAAGGGGGGGTGACCATTATCATATGGCTCAGTTAGATGTGGAGACTGAGGCTGTCTAGGTGTATCCTACGAAAGTGAGTCTGGACTATGTCTGCAGGTGGGGAGACCGTCAGGTGTCATCAGTACCTTGGGAGAAGACTGAAGAAGGGAGGAAAAAACTTGAATAGATCAAAAAGTATTTAAAGACATAAATAGCATTCATAGAAGTCTCACAAAAATCCTCAGAACCAGATAGGTTTTTTTTTTAAAGATTTTATTTTTAAGTAATCTCTACACTCAACATGGGGCTCAAACTCATAAAGTTGCATGCTCTACCAATGAAGCCAGCCAGGCACTCCATGAGTTTTAACATGAGTTAAACATTATGAGTTTTAACAAACATTAAAGAAACAGTAAATTCATATCTTGTAAAGCTGTTCCAGAAAATAGAAAAAGAGTAAAAGCTGTCCATCTTATTTTATTAGGCTGGTGTCATCTTAATTGCAAAGTCAGACAAGGAAAATAAAGAGAAAACAATTACAGCACATTTCATTTAGGAATGTAGATTCTAAAATCCTAAATAAAATATTTGCTAACCAAATAAAATAACATTAAAAATAAAACACCATGATCACTAGAAACACAGGGATGGTTTCACATTAGAAATTCTATTCATATAATTCACAACGTTAATATACCAAAGGATAAATGTCATGTGATTGTTTCGAAGATGCATAAAAAGCATTTTATAGGGTTCAATAGCTATTTATGCATACGAAGCTAGAAATAGAAGAACTTTCATAATTTAGTAAAGGTTGTATGTTAAAAACCTTCAGTAAGCATTATACGTCAGTGAGAAGTGAGAAACTAGATGCATCCTCTTTAAGACTGGGCATAAGATAAGGATGCCCACTGTCTCTACTACTGTTTAGTTCCAGAGGAATTGATCAAAGGTATTAGAAAGAAGAAAAAAGTAAAAGTATAAGGATGGGAAGGGTAGAGAGAAAACTATCACTTTTGGAACTGATATATGATCATTTTTCTAGACAACAGAACAATCTAATAAGAATAAGAGAGTTCAGCAACGTTGTTAGAACTTGTATCAATTTTCAAAAAATCAGTAGCATTTCTGTACACAAATGATATACATCCAGAAAATATTTTAATCAAGTTTTAAAATATTGATGTTTACTCAAAGAGTATCAAGCACAAGATTAAAAAGTTGAAAAAAATGGGATGCAGATATTTTTTAATATTTAAAACTAATAGGAAATGAATACCTAGAATACCTATGACAAACTCTTAAAGAACATTAGTCAAAAGAACCCATATGAAAAATAAAGAGTGTGAACAAACAATTTCAGAAAAGGGAAGCCAAAAGGCCAATAAAAATATGAAGCAGTACTCAAACTCATTATTGATAAGAGGAATTAAAATTAAAATAATAAGCTATAAAATTATGCACATAACATTAGCACAAAATATTAGCAAGCTAGATAATGTCAAGGTTGGCAGGACTGACTGAGAAGGTTACTGCTGGTGAAAGTGTGGACCAAAGTATTTTATTTGGTAGAGCAACTGGCAGAACTTGGTCAAGTTAAGTATAAACATGTATCCTATTACCCAGCAATTGTGCTCCTGCATATATATCCCAAAGAAATCCTTGCAAAGTCCACGATAAAGCAAGTGTGATAATGTTCATTATAGCAGTGTTTGTTGTGACAAAAGTCTGGATGGCAATCACTGGGAAATACAAGTAGTTAAAACATGGTAGCTACAAATGATGGAATACTATGCAGCAGTTAGAAGCGATGTAAACATGACAATATAAGTAAATGATAAACACTTAAGGTTAATTAAAATAAAATAGTAGGAAGAAAATGAAATACATAGCACAATACCATCTACGCATAATAAAATTTCATACACATAAAATGGGGCAGGGGGCAGGGTAGAGATATAATTAACCCAAGCCCAACCATGAGATAACTGCTGAAGCTGAGAGATGGGCCCATGAAGATTCATAACATATTCTCTTTTTTTTTTTAATTTATTTTAAATTTTCTATTTAAAATATTTTAAAATACATGTATATAAAAGCAATGCCTTATGAAAATACATATAAACAAAAGAGAATGGTGCAGTAGTTATTATAATGACTGTCAGAATGGTTTCCTATGGGTCAAGGTCAGAAGCATGGGACTAGAAATGAAAATAAAAGAATATGTGTAAACAAATAAAATAAGGGCTTTGCATGGACCAATGATGACAGCGTGCAATGAACTGAGGAGCATGTTTAGCTCTATTCTTATGCAAAAGTTCCTTTAAAAAAAAAAAAGACTCATTATTTTTTTCTTTAATTGAGAGGATCTGGTTTAAGACTGTGGAGATGGAGGAACTATAAAAATAATTGTCTAATATTTATAATTCAGAAAACAATTGAATAGCTGTTCCAAGGAACCAACTCACCATATGTTAACTATAGAAATGAATTAGAAGTAAGTAATGTCATTTATATTTTCAAGATAAGTCATTTCTGATAATAATATTCATCACAAAAAACTAGCAAAATCAATAAGCTGCTACCCACAAATTAAGGGGAAAAAATAGACTCTAAAGTAGTTGCACTCTAAAAGAATAAAGAAAAACAGAACAAAGGGAAAAAATTTCCACAGCAGAGGCTGTAAACTGTTTTATTTCATTCACACATTTGGCAAAGGAGATTTTTTTCACAGGCAAAATTTTGTGCTGATATTTAAAAATTAGGACTTTTCAAAATCCATATTTATTTCTTCTGAATATACAATAAAATTAGATTTTACAGTCTCTTATTTCCACTTAGAGGGGATTCTAGAGCTGAACAAAAATGTCCTATTTACTGGTCACATAGTCTCTAAGGTTACATGGTAACTGCCAGGCATGAAACATTATTTAAAATACTTTTTTCTTTTTTAACATTTTGTGCGCCTCATATCTCACTGAAAACTGTACCAAAATATATTCAGAAATATACTTAATAATGTGAACATGTAAGCAGTCATGGGAGGCATGGACAGAACATGCTAACTGAAAGGATATGGTAGGTAAAGAAAAATCTTTGGGGACTCAAGAAATAGTGAAAAGAGATTTGGTATTCAGAGGTAACACTCTGAGTATATGAAAGTATGACAGAGTTTTTTGGAGTGGTTAAAGAACATGTTCCTAATGTAGTTAAAGAACTGATTAATGAATATGGTATTGAGAAGAAAGTGCAGTGAATAGTAGTTTTTGTTTAATCTTCCAAATTAAACACTACTGAGTTGAGCCCACAGATTTAATGGAAGCTACTTCATTTCTTCTCCATTCTTCTTAATTGGTTTGCACACTTCCATAATAATATATCAATTTTATCCACTTCCTATTATAAATGACATATGACACTTCCTGTCATGATAGTGTTAGGGCATAACACCTTGTGTCTGAATATGAATGAATATGGTTTTGAAGTCGCTTAGATAGGGCTAGTGATAAAACAAGTTTAGCAAGTCAAAGTACAGTCTGAAACCCTAACCATTTAAATGAGATGATTTATGAGGTTGTATCTATTACTTACCTTGAGTATCTATATTTTAAAGATCTTGTCTGTAAACCATATAACCTTCAATATCTACTTCCCATATGCAGAAACTGGCATCCTCAATAAGCATCTAAAAAAGAAACAAAGGAAAATATCATGAATTTGTGGTTATAAATATTGTTTATTTTAAACATATAAGCGGACGTAAAAATTATTCTTTATGATTTTATTAAGTTTGGACAAGGGGAGGCATATCTCATAGGACATATTTTATATAAATAAACACCAGTAATAATGAGATTTTTCCATTTAGAAGAATCAGAAAGTTTTGTGGAACATATATTTTGATTTATGCCAGAAAATTTAGTGCTTTCCATTGTCCTAATTTTATCTGGCTACCAAGTTTCTATGAGCATTTTTAAGAAATATAATTTTAAATACATTGATTCTGAGGTTCTACACGAACATAGCCCTACCCCAGGAAATATTTTCCTTGCTCAAATGGATCACAAAAATATATTCTTGATTATATCTGAGTTGCTTATAAATGCCAAAATCAAAGAGATCAACTAGTTAAATATCATCCTCATAAAAAAGGTCAATATTACTTAAACTGCCCAATCAGTACTTTATAAACACCAACCTAAGGAAGCTTTCAGAGATCTTTTAAGAGAAATTGCCACTAATTGAGAATTAGGATTATCTAAACAAAATGTTCTTTCCTAAAAGAATATGATTTTGGAATGAAACTGGACCACTTTCTTACATGATACACAAAAATAAATTCAGAATGGATGAAAGACCTGAATTTGAGACAGGAAACCACCAAATCCTAGAGAACATAGGCAGAAACCTCTTTGACTTTAGCCATAGCAACTTCTTACCAGAAATGTCTTCAGAGGCAAGGAACACAAAAGCAAAAATGAACTATTGGGACTTCATCAAGATAAAACACTTCTCAGGGAGCCTGGTGGCTCAGGGGCTGAGCATCTGACTCTTGATTTTGGTTCAGGTCATGATCTCACAATTCATGAGATCAAGCCCCACACTGAGCTGCCAGCATAGAACCTGCTTGGGATTCTCTCTCTCTGGCCCTCTCCCATCCTCTCTCTCTCTTTCTCTTTCTCAAAAATAAATAAATAAACATTTTTTAAAAGAAGATAAAAAGCTTCTGCACAGTGAAGGAAACAATCAGTAAAACTAAAAGACAGCCTACAGAATGGAAGGTATTTCCAAATGACATATCTGATAAAGGGTTAGTATCCAAAATGTATAAAGAACTTATTAAACTAAACACTCACAAAACAAATAATCCAGCGAAGAAATGGGCAGAGGACATGAATCAATACTTTTGAAGACATCCATATGGCTAACAGACAAATGAACAGACTATCAACATCACTCATACCCAGGGAAATACAAATCAAAACCACAATGAGATACCACCTCACACTAGTCAGAATGGCTAAAATTAACATCACAAGAAACAGATGTTGGTGAGGATATGGAGAAAGGGGAACCTTCTTGCACTGTTGGTGGGAATGCAAACTGGAGCAGCCAGTCTGGAAAACAGTATGGAGTTTCCTCAAAAAGTTAAAAATAGAACTACCTACAATCCAGCAAATGCACTACTAGATATTTATCCAAAAGATACAAAAATACAGATTCATTGGGGTACATTTACCCCGATGTTTATAGCAGCATTATCAACAATTGCCAAGATATGGAAAGAACCAAATGCCTATCGACTGAAGAATGGATAAAGAAGATGTGGTATATGGGGCATCTGAGTGGTCAGGTGATTATCCAACTTTGGCTCAGGTCATGATCTCAAGGTTCATGGGTTCAAACCCTGCATTGGCTTGCTGCTGTCAGCCTGTCAACACAAAGCCTGCCTCGGATCCTCTGTACCCCTTTCTCCCTACACCTCCCTGGCTCATGCTGTCTCTCAAAAAATAAATGCAACATAGGAAAAGAGATGCGTTACATATGTATGTAATGGAATATTACTCAGCCATCAGAAGGAATGAAATCCTGCCATTTGCAATGAAGAGTCTGAGCTACAGTGTACTATGCTAAGCGAAATAAGGCAGAGAAAGACAAATACCATATGATTTCACTCATGTGGAATTTAAGAAATAAAACAGATGAACATGTAAGAAGAGGGGGAGAAAGAGAGAGGGAAACAAACTATAAGAGACTTTATGATAGAGAACAAAATGAGTGTTGATGGAAGGATGTGGCAGGGAGATGGGCTAAATGGATGATGGGTATTAAGGAGGGAACTTGTGCTGAGCACTGGGTGTTATATGTTAGTGATGAAATTAAATTCTACTCCTGAAAACAATATTACACTATATGTTAAGTAACTAGAATTTAAATAAAAATTTGAAAAGAACAAAAATAAGTCTTGAGAATGTAATGTACAGCACAGAGAATGTAGTCAATAATATTGTATTAACGTTGTATGGTAACAGATAGTAGCTAGACGTATTGTAGTGATTGCAATGTATACAAATGTGGAATCTCTATGTTGTACACATGAAACTAATGAATTATATGTCAATTATACTTAAATAAAAAATGGCAACACATAAACACACACAGAAGAATCTTATTCTCTCTTTGATTTTTTTTAAAAAACAAGCCTAAGACAAGCAGTTAGGGAAACAAGGATTTGAAGGATATAATGCCATACGAATATGTGATTTTGAGTATTATGGATTCCCAAGCCAAACATCGATAGTTTTTGGATTCAATTACATGATCCTTTTGCTCATTGCTGTAGATCTCTTATTAGAGTAGTTTCTTAGTTACAGCTGCACATTAAAAATACTTGGGGGGTGGGTGCTTGGGTGGCTTAGTCAGTTGAACATCTGACTTTGGCTCGGGTCATGGTCTCAGGTCATGATTTCAGGGCTCGTGAGTTTGAGCCCCACGTTGGGCTCTGTGCTGACAGTTCAGAGCCTGGAGCCTTCTTCAGATTCTGTATCTCCCTCTCTATCTGCCCCCCCCCCCCCACTTGTGCTCTGTCTCTCTCTCTCAAAAATAAACATTAAAAAATATTTGGGACAATTTATACTGAGACTTGGTATATTTCTTAGATACTCTTATTTAACTGGTATGGTGTGGTGCTGGGGCCTACGGTTTCTTTTTTGTTGTTGTTGTTTGTTTGTTTTTAAGTACTAAAAAGGAGAGGCACCTGGGTGACTCAGTCGGTTGAGCAATGGACTCTTGGTTTTGGCTCAGGTCATAATCTCATGGTTTGTGGGTTCGAGCCCTGTGCTGGACTCTGTATTCTCTCTCTCTTTCCCTGCTCTCTCTTTCTCAAAATTAAAAAAAAAAAAATTAAAAAGCATTAAGGAAGGGTATCAGTCCTTCCGTGAGTGGGAGGGGGCAAAAGAGAGAGTGAGACACTGAATCAGGGTCCAGGCTCTGAGCTATCAGCACAGAGTCCAACATGGGGCTCAAACTCATGAACTGTGAGATCAGGAGCCGAAGTCTGATGCTTAACTGACTGAACCGCCCAGGCACCCTCTAAGATTATATTTCTAATCTTAAAAGATAATCCTGAGGCATCCTGGATAAGAAATAACTTTAAAATATAAATAGGACTTTAGCAATAAATCAATGTAGATAAGCTAAAATAATGTTTATGGGTAATGTGTTTTGTAAGCTGTGCTATCCTCCTAACCTAAGTAAACTGTGTAGGTAATCAACAAAATACTATGGCAAAAAAGAGAAAACTAAATTATATTCTATAATGACAATTTAACCCCAAACTACATAAATAATTACAAACATGCCCACAATGTCTCAGAATTAAAAATGTTTTGGCCTTAACTTAGCAGTGGGGAATAAACTCTTCTACTATCATTTGCTCTAAGTGCAAAGCAACAAATTCTCAAAGAAAAAGTCTTGAGTCATTTCCTTCAACACACACACTAACATAGCTTACTAAAAATAAGATGAAATAGGCTGTTAACATTTTAGTCTTGAAAATTCTTTTAAAACAAGTCCAGAAATACTTTGTAATAAAAATAATATATTCATATGCACATACTCTGTAGATTCTTTCTGAAAAAGAAAAGTCTAATAAACAGAGGTGAATATCCAAGTCTGTGCTATACATAATAAGGATGATGATCTCAGTAACTGCTAAATCTTTAAAGAAAATTATAATTATTTTCACTTATCTACCTAGTATGGAGGTGCTCCTAATAATGTATTCTTTCTACATGCATGTGCTGCTAACTACTTCAGGTTTTCCTATTAAGTTCACATCAATCGTCAGTTTATGACTAAAGTTGATTCTTTTCCCAGAACTAGTTCTGCTTAATAGCTAGTAAACAGTCATGGACTTCCTAAACGTCTTCACAAACACAGAGCCACCTCTCAAATTTGCAGGATCGGATGCAAGTTTGCCTCTGGTTTATAGCTATGCAATGAAATTCCAATGTCTTTTGGCAAGACTCATGATCTTTTACTATTTGACCCCAGATGCCTTTTGCTGTTTATCTCTCATCTCTTCATCAACCAAAACCTGGCTCAAATACTGCTTCCTCCTTGAAGGAAATTTCCATCAACCAGACACTAAAAGCTTTCTTTCTTTTTCTGACTTCCAACACTAATTATTGCCAAGTTACTTAGGTAATTAATCAGGTACTCACTTATGGTCCTTTATCTCTATCTTTTATTTTTAAGATTTGGCATGTTTGCTTTATTCCCTCAACTAAATTATAATTTCCCAGCAAGCCCTAGCTTGAAAGCATTTAATAAATATGCGATGATTTTATTTATTGGTCTTCCCATTAACTGAGCATAGCATTTTACAGTGATTGAGTGAAGCACCCAGCTTTTCTCTTTAGTATACTTTACAACCATGAATGATTTAAACATTGTAATTTCCCTAAGCTGCAAGAACTTGCCCATCTCTTTTGAGGTTACTGCACCTTACTCTCTTAATGCCTCACGATGTAGGTAATTATAGCAACTGAGAGTAATGGCATAATAATTGCTGTTAATAATAACAACTGAATCAACAAAAAGGAACATTATTTTTTTAATATTTGAAGGGATACATACATCCTGATGCTTATAGCAGAGCTATCAACAATAGCCAAATTATTATGGAAAGAGCCCAAATGTCCACTGACTGATGAATGGATAAAGAAGATGTGGTGTGTATGCATGTAAATATATGTATATATACACATATACATATACATATACGTATACATACACACAACGGAATATTACACATCAAAATGAATGAAATCTTGCCATTTGCAATGATGTGGAAGGAGCTAGAAGGTAAGTGACACAAGTCAGTGTCACAAGCTAGAAGGTAAGTGACACAAGTCAGTCGGAGAAAGACAAAATATCATATGATTTCACTCATATGTGGAATTTAAGAAACAAAACAGATGAACATAGAGGAAGGGGGGGAAAAGAGAGGGAGGCAAACCATAAGAGACTCCTAAATATAGAGAACAAACTGAGGGTTGATGGATGGGAGGTGGGCATAGGATGGGCTAAATGGGTGATGAGTATTGAGGAGGGCACTTGTTGGGATGATCACTGGGTGCTGTAAGTGATGAATCACAAAATTCTATCCTGAAAGCAGTATAACACTGTGTGTTAACTAGAATTTAAATAAAAACTTAAAAAAAGAATATTTAAAAAGTAAATTAAATTCTATTTAAATACATGTAACACAGAAGTCCTAGGGAACATGGTTTAGTGTTTCCTTAGAAAAACTACATACTTCAATAAGAACCAATAACTCTATAAATAGCACAATACTCTATATATCACAAAAGAATTCAATGTATACAGATTACTCTTTAAAGACCAAAAATACAAACTTATAGATAATAAACAATAAATGTGTCCAAGATTTTTAAAGTTGCTAACACTTCTTCCTTGCTTTGAAATACAGTAATGAGAGCTAACATTTATTGATTTCTAAATTCTAACCATCATTAATTAATTTAATCTTTACAACAATCCTAAGAAGTACTATTATCATCTATATTGTACGGATAGGGAAATTGAGGAACAGAGAAATTAACTTGTTGAAGCTTTCACAGTTAATAACTGTCAGAGCTAGATTTCAAACTCATTCAGTCTACAATTATCTACAGTATTTCTTAAAGGCACTATCCATTAAACTAAAATCTCCAGTAGTTCTGGAAGCCTTACTTAATGTATCTGTGTATAAATTTCTGCCTTATACCCTCCACCCTTTTCCAAGGTTTTTGAGATTTCCCACTCAAAGGAGAATGCCACGGGGGTCCACTTCAACCCTTCTTCTCACAAAAAGATGATTTCAAAGTCTTCATTTAGTGTTACATACTTTCTATTTCTGTACAATTTACAGAATAAAATCTGTAAAATTTACATAATAAAGCATAATAAATACTAAAGGTTTATGTTAAAAACCCTGTCTTGATTTGAATGTGATGTTCTATGAGTCTAAAGACATTAAGATCCATTAAGTATGGTTCAATAATGGGATATCATATTCATGGATTTAACTCCTTAGAAATTTTTTAATGAAAAACTATACCTTCTTAAAATATTACTGCACTCCCAAATTTGAAATATGGCAGTTTTTACAGGAAGAAAACATGCTTTCCACTTCCCTGAGCTATGGAACTATATCAAAACCTAAACTTTTATAGGTGGTTACTCTCATAGTATTAGCAGTATACAATACTGTAGACCTCAAGATCCCATTTATTCTAACAGGTGACTTAAAAATAATTCTAATTTAGGGGTACCTGGTGGCTAAATCAGTTAAGCGTCCAACTCTTGATTTCAGCTCAGGTCATGATCTCATGGCTCATGAGTTCAAGCCCTACATCAAGCTCTGCACAGGCAGTGCAAAACCTTCTTGGGATTCTCTCCTTCTCTCTCTCTGACTGTCCCTCATGTGCTCTCTCTCTCTCTCTCTCTCTCCTTCTTTCTAAAAATAAATAAATAAACTTAAAAAAATTCTAGTTCACAAATTTCATATGTGGCTGAATGGAAACAGATCATAGCAAAAAATTATGGAATAAAATAAAACTTCACAAAGTATTTTATTTCAATAAAAAACAAACATTAAAGTAATTAAAAATATTTTTAAGCCATGTCTGCTTTTTTTTGTTTCCATATTTCTTCAGTATAACAAGAGTTCTAATCATGCAATCAATGGAAGATTTGTTTTCTTAACTGTTTGTCATAGAGCATAATCTTAGCCTGAGAATATTTAAGCATTGCTTAGTACCAGTTAAGTCCATTATTAGGTTTATTCCCGATCACGTATTTAGTGGACCTTGCATAACTTTGATTTATGGTTTTAACACAACCATTCTATTTTTAAGTCAACAACATAAAAGACTCTTATTGGATACACCCCAGTCAGTGTCAAAACAAATAACCATAGGTAATTTGAAATCCTGTCCATTAAATTAGGCCTTGCCTTTAGTCCTCTTGCAACTTGCCCAGATGACCTGGCTTCAGTTAAGAAACTATATTTAGAGTCCAACATAACTGAAGTTCTTTCTATAAAAGTTGATAATAACCAGGCTATCCAAGGTATAAGAGTAAGTAGCATTTCTTTTTCATTAGAGAAAGAAAAGAAACAATCTTTGTTTCTTCCTTTTTTTTTTTTTTTTGCCCCACCAGCATTCTCTAAAATTGCCCATCTGACCTAGACAAGGTATCTCTTCCACTGGAATAAATTATCAATTTGGTTCTGACAGACCACCTTAATAACATCTATTATTTGGGAAATACCAATTAGTGATATTTGGGTACACTAACATGCCAAACAATTTAAGAGCTGACCTTTTTGGATAGAAAGAATTAAGTACAACATTTTGGCAAATATAGTACCAAGAACATGCATATAAATATTCTGGCAATAACAAATTCATTATGCTGGTTATCCTATTGGGTTGGTTGATAGACAATTAATGAGCTAATAGGGCTGGGACATAGAAAATGGGTTAGCAACCCATTTATTACTCTAATTCTATGTAGCTTCTCCCAACCTCAAAAATAAGGTACTTGAAAACCACTAAGGATCTCTCAACTTAAGGTTGAGAAAATAAGTATGTTCTAGAGAAAAACAAATGGGGTTTGGTGATTAAAATAATGTAAATATGAAGGTCTATGTTAATAGGTTTATATTCAATAAAACAAAAACATTTTAAAAAATCATTCCACTTATTCTTTCATGCACCAGAACTTTTCAAGGATTTCGTCTATGGCAGTGTTACAGAAATAAATTACAAAGCTATTCCATATACATTTATTATATTTTATAAAGCTATTTTACTTTTAGAAATAATAAATACACTAATGACCTTGCTCTCTGCCTTGCTCTAAATGCTGGTAATGTTAAAAGTTTATGACTAGGATGATACTGATGTTATATATCTTCTCAGGTTCTGCCTTTTGCCTCTCTGACTCCTGACTCAGTAGTCTCTATGAGACATTTCTAGCAATATATCCCTGTTATTTTTTTCACAGCGTCTTTAGAAATCACTACCACTGACATCACTTCCATTTTCTTTTTAAAAACCTCATGTTCCTCTTTTTCTCATTATAATCATTAACAGCAGTTGCCCACCTTTCCAGAATGCTGGAAATAAAATATTTTTAATGCTAAAAAGTTCTACAGAGGAAACAAAAAAGAAGAGAGAAAAAAGCAACAGTGATAACTCCTGTTGATTTCTTTGTTCAGAATTATGCTAAAAGTGTACGGGCATACACCTCTGAGATATTGTGGGTTTGGTTCCAGATCACCACAATAAAACAAATATTACAATAAAGTGAGTCAAATGAACTTTTTGCTTCCCCACTGCATGTAAATGTTATGCTTACACTATACTGTAGTCTATTCAGCGTGCAATAGCATGATGTCTAAACAATGTATATACCTTAATTAAAAAAATACTTTATTGCTAAAAAATGCTATTGTGTGAGCTTTCCGAAAGTCATAATCACTAATCACCATAACAAATTAATAATAATGAAAAACTTTGAAATACTGTAAGAATAACCAAAATGTGATACAAAGACACAAAGTGACTACTGTTAGAAAAATGGCGCCAAAAGACTTGCCCAAAGGAGGGTGGCCACCAACCTTCAAAGTGTAAAAAAATGTAGTATCTGCGAAGCACAATAAAACGAGGTAAGGTGGTAGATGGAATTACGGACAAGAGATGGGGATATCAAAGGGGGGATTTCAACATCAGAGGGTATGCTGAAATTCCTTCTGAAACATGGTAACCTTGATTCCAACTCCATGATTCTATGAATCTATGATTAAAAATCACAAGAAATTTTATGAGCAAACAAGAGAATGCTTTGAAAAAAAAAAAAAAAGGCATTCCTAAGTCAAATACCAAAGTTGCACTGCCCCCTTTTGGAGACAGACAACAGAAATTCATAAATATTAACAGGATATTGTTAATATTTTTAAATTCTAAAGCAGTATTATAGATACAGGCATTACTTGTATCAGTCAGAAATTTGTTCCCCTAACATATTTAACTAAATATGTTATTTGTTGTTAAAACAAACAATACAATATAAATTGATGGCGGGCCAACATGAATAAAACAAAACCTTGGAAGTGCCACCAGGATCAAAAAAAATGTAATCTTGTATTTGCAACAATGTGGATGGAACTAGAGTGTATTATGCTAAATGAAATAACTCAGTCAGAGAAAGACAAATATCATATGATTTCACTCATATGTGGAATTTAATATACAAAACAGATGAACATATGGGAAGCAAAAAGAAGATAAAAACAGAGGGAGAAAAACCATCAGAGACTCTTAAATAGAACAAACTGAGGGTTGCTGGTGGGGTGTTGGGTGGGGGAATGGGCTAAATGGACTATAGGCATTAAGGAGGGCGCTTGTTAGGATGAGCACTGGGTGTTATATGTAAGTGATGAATCACTAAATTCTATTCCTGGAATCATTATTATATTATATGTTAACTAACTTGGATTTAAACTAAAATAAATTAATTAAAAAATAAATAAAATTCATAGCACCAAATAAAAAACTGCAAAAACACTAGAATTGAGCCCCCCCAAAAATGATGTTTCTCTTGATGATGAAACAGAAAATGGGTCTGTAAATCTGTGTGTGTATGAGAGAGAGACAGAAAGAGAGAGGCTCTTACTTTCATTCACAAAAATTAAGAGTTCTTAAAGAAGCTTCACTTTCAAGTTTTTAATGGTGCTATGATATAACATTTGGGGGCATTTGATACATAAAACACTATAATCCTAAAGAAAAACACTATCATAAAGATAGATTTCATGAAGCTGTCATACATCTACTTCAATACCTAAAAAGAAATCCAGATCTAAATATAAACCATAATGCTTTATTTACATGGTGGTAACAAAGATAATAAAAAGCCTCAAGTGATTCCACTGTACTGAATGAGATAAACTACTAGAGTGTTGTAGGAGATTAGAAAATACTGAATCAGAACTCAGAAACTCTTTTTAGAAGATGTTCTCTGGGGTGCTTGGGTAGCTCAGTCAGTTAAGCATCTGTGCCCAGCTCTGTGCTGACAGTGTGGATCCTGCTTGGGACTCTCTTTCTCTGCCCCACCACCACTCACACTTTTTCTCTCTCTCAAAATAAACAAATAAACTTAAAAAAAAAATGTTTCTCTCAAAAAAAGATGAGCACTGGGTGTATATAACACTGGGTGTTGTATGTAGCCAATTTGACAATAAATTATATTTAAAGAAGGATGAACTCTGTATAAAAACAAAATAAAATCAGGTAAGTTAAAAACTAATAAAATATGATAGACTTATTAATTAGTACTTGTTAATTAAGACTAATTTAAAAGAAAACTAAAGGAAAGATATATTTAAGTTAACATGTAAATAATTTTAATATAGTTTTAAAGTATGTGCATACAGACTAAAAACTGTCTTCATAAGATTTTTAAAATAAGCAGCTTCAAAATGCAGCTATAGATTATTAAAATCAGCATATGGGGTGCCTGCATGGCTCAGTCAGTTAAGCGACTGACTTCAGCTCAGGTCACGATCTCACGGTTTGTGAGTTCAAGCCCTGTGTCAGGCTCTGTGCTGACAGCTCACAGCCTGGAGCCTGCTTAAGATTTTGTGTTTCCCCCTCTCTCTGCCCATCCCCTGCTCGTGCTGTCTCTCTCTCTCTCCCTCTCTCTCTCTATCTCTCAAAGATAAATAACATTAAAAATATTTTTTAAAAAAATCAGCATATAAACTGCTTACAGAAAACATCAAATTTATGCTGTAAGACATTTTAAACGTTCTATTATATGGAAATACCCTCTTTCCAGTATTTATGGCATAATTTTTTTATGTAATGCATACTTCAGCTAAAGTGATTTTTCAAGTTATTAATGAAACAAAATAAAACAACCCTCCAAAATGAAGGGTCTTCATTAATGGAAACAAATCCTTCAGTATTATCCTAAGGGAAGAGACTTTACCCAGGATAATGAACAAAAAAGCCATAAGTAGTTGCATCTTGGGAAAATCAAATTCTACCATGATTTCCAATAAAAACAAAAAGATATCAGGGAGAGATGTTAGAACCCCGTGCAAGGAGATGAAATTCTCACATGTCAACGCATTAAAATAAAAAAATGACAAGCAGGGAAAATGCACATAAATGCACAGAATAGGAGTATCATCCTTAGTGATGTCTGAAAAGGAGGTTAGTGTGACCAGAGTATCAAAGTCACCAGCGAGTGTTTGGGGGAAACATCAGGCTCTGACTTTCTGCAGATTTTTAGTGCAGGCACTCATAATAGCAAAAGAAACCATATTACATGAGGAATTTTATGAGCCAGTAGTATGCCTGATTTTATGATATCTGGAAATAGCTTTACCAAAAAAGCATATTTCAAATCCTACCAAGATCAGTTCGGTACTATGCCAACCTGCCAATAATGAAGAGGTTTATTAGAGAAAATAACACAACGACACAAGAATAAAATCCCTATAAACAGAAAAAGATGTCTAGATTACACAAATTGCCTCCAGAAGTAAATAATGATGGGGTCATTTTTGACTCAGTGAAAGATAATTGAGAAATCAAAAAATGAAATCTAAATATAAGCAAGTGCAACCAAAAAGAGTTTGAGTCACTCTTGTTTACATGTTTAAAGGATTGCCTTGTCAAGTTTCTTTTTTGAGATACACAAGAAATAAATGGAATATCATTTTAGATCTTTGAAAGGCAACAGAAAAAATAACTATACATATAAAATGTGAAGAATTTGCAGAGATTTGCTCCATCTTCTCCGTGTTTATAATGAACCTAAATGACTATGCAGAAAAAGAACTACTTAAATGTTTGAACCAAAACATTATAGGTCATTTTGCTCTGTAAGAGTGATTTAAGTCTTAATACCATCTCTCTCTTTAAGCTTAAAATTAATCAAATATTAAATGTTCCTTATATTGCTGGCCTTTATAATGCTGTGACTTTTTCTGATGATTCCTTAGCACTGAAAATATAGTTGTAGATAATATTGTAGATACAGATACAATAAAATGTCCCCTAGATAAATATACGTAACATAGAATTTTAACTTGTTATAGTGAATTGCAAATTAGTGTGAGGAAGTAAAACAGTATGGTAGGTTCATGTTCAGTAGAAGTTAAATATATAACAATTAAAAATACCTATTGACGGGCTCATTGCAACAGAGAGCAATTGAAGCAAAAATAAAATGAAATGTTCAGTTGATTCATATAGAAAATAATAAAAAAAATTATCTCAATATGTTGGGATGCCTCTCTTTTCGATTGAACCAGGTGAAATTTTTTTATTGTTCAAAAAAGACTGAGGATTGGAAATTTCTCATGGTTTAAACTAAAAGCACTAGAGTTAGTTCATTTAGTTCATTTTAGTTCATTTAGTTCATTTAGTTCTATGAAACATTGCAATACAAATCAAGAAACAATGTATTCACTGACTAAAACCTATAGTTCAAATAATTTTACTACCACACAAAAAAGGTGAAAGAGGAATAAACACTCTAAGTGATTTTTGTTGCTCCCAGATTCTTAAGAGATTATGTGTTTATTTGAGCATATACTGTGTAGATTATTAGGTAAAAAAAAAATCATCACTGTTTTATTCTTCTTGGATGTTGATAGAGAAGATATAATAAGAGGAAGGTTATAAATGAGAGCAAATTCACATTTGGAAGAGAAGGAAACCAACAAAGTCCTTTATGATATTTACACTAGCTTAATAAATTTTTTGGCCAAGTACTGTAAGGTAAAAACTTCCTCCACCATATATTGCAAGTTCATAATTTTAAAAAATGGCTGACTGTAAATAAAGGCAATCTATTTAACTGTCTATTGATCAATCAGTGAAAAACGACCATGTATTTATATAACAGTTTAGCAGAAATTTCAAGGAAAGAATTCTCAATTTTGCCTGATCCTAAAAATGTGTCTTATAAAAACCAACAAAAACCCAAAAATTAACATAGTATTTAAATTTTTATATACATAATTATAACATTAGATGTATCAAAATTAATTTTGATACATCTAATGTTTGGTCAGAACGAACAGTGTTGCTGTACCAGTTGTTAACATACTAAATAGTAAAAGCCTTCCATACTTGTAAGAAAATGGCCACTACTCTCTATTCCTCTCCCCATGTACTCTTCTCTAGGGACATCGCTTCCACCAAGCAGACTTATCCATATTCTAACCCCTTAGGAGATAAGACCTGGCAGAGCTGGGGGCCTATAAGACCCTTAGATCCACCCAAATTAGTGCCTACGCCATACCAGTTGTTATGTTTCAAATCTCTCCTCTGTTAGTGAAACAGGGATAGTTGCAGAAGCTTTGTATTTGGAGTCAGACAGACTACTACCTGGGTAAGTCACTAGTCTTTTCTGAAATTTTAACTTCCTCTTCTGAAATAGTTATTACTAACTACTTAGTAGAGCTTATTATGGATTGTGTGAAATAACAAAAAGTGCCTATTAGCAATGGTAGGCATACCACTTACTTTCCTCTCACCCTACTAAAAACATGGTATAGTTGACACCTGAAAAAAGGGGATTAGGGATGCCAAACCTACATGCAGTCAAAAATCCACATATATGGCACAAAAACAGACACATAGACCAATGGAATAGAATAGAAACCCCAGAACTAGACCCACAAATGTATGGCCAACTCATCTTTGACAAAGCAGGAAAGAACATCCAATGGAAAAAAGACAGTCTCTTTAACAAATGGTGCTGGGAGAACTGGACAGCAACATGCAGAAGGTTGAAACTAGACCACTTTCTCACACCATTCACAAAAATAAACTCAAAATGGATAAAGGACCTGAATGTGAGACAGGAAACCATCAAAACCCTAGAGGAGAAAGCAGGAAAAGACCTCTCTGACCTCAGCCGTAGCAATCTCTTACTCGACACATCCCCAAAGGCAAGGGAATTAAAAGCAAAAGTGAATTACTGGGACCTTATGAAGATAAAAAGCTTCTGCACAGCAAAGGAAACAACCAACAAAACTAAAAGGCAACCAACGGAATGGGAAAAGATATTTGCAAATGACATATCGGACAAAGGGCTAGTATCCGAAATCTATAAAGAGCTCACCAAACTCCACACCCGAAAAGCAAATAACCCCGTGAAGAAATGGGCAGAAAACATGAATAGACACTTCTCTAAAGAAGACATCCGGATGGCCAACAGGCACATGAAAAGATGTTCAGCGTCGCTCCTTATCAGGGAAATACAAATCAAAACCACACTCAGATATCACCTCACGCCAGTCAGAGTGGCCAAAATGAACAAATCAGGAGACTCTAGATGCTGGAGAGGATGTGGAGAAACGGGAACCCTCTTGCACTGTTGGTGGGAATGCAAATTGGTGCAGCCACTCTGGAAAGCAGTGTGGAGGTTCCTCAGAAAATTAAAAATACCCTACCCTATGACCCAGCAATAGCACTGCTAGGAATTTATCCAAGGGACACAGGAGTACTGATGCATAGGGGCACTTGTACCCCAATGTTCATAGCAGCACTCTCAACAATAGCCAAATTATGGAAAGAGCCTAAATGTCCATCAACTGATGAATGGATAAAGAAATTGTGGTTTATATACACAATGGAATACTACGTGGCAATGAGAAAAAATGAAATATGGCCTTTTGTAGCAACGTGGATGGAACTGGAGAGTGTGATGCTAAGTGAAATAAGCCATACAGAGAAAGACAGATACCATATGGTTTCACTCTTATGTGGATCCTGAGAAACTTAACAGGAACCCATGGGGGAGAGGAGGAAAAAAAAAAAAAAAAGAGGTTAGAGTGGGAGAGAGCCAAAGCATAAGAGACTGTTGAGAACTGAGAGCAAACTGAGGGTTGATGGGGGGTGGGAGGGAGGAGAGGGTGGGTGATGGGTACTGAGGAGGGCACCTTTTGGGATGAGCACTGGGTGTTGTATGGAAACCAATTTGACAATAAATTTCATATTAAAAAAAAAATCCACATATAATGCTTGACTTCCCAATACCCTACTGTTGACCAGAAGTCTTACTAATACCATAAACTAATACCTTACAAATAGCCAATTAACATATTTTTAAATATATGATACACTGTATCCTATAATAAAGTAAGCTAGAGAAAAGAAAATGTTATTAAGATAATCATCAAGAAGAGAAAATGCATTTACAGTACTGTGTTTATCAGAAAAATACCCTGTGTGTAAGTGGACCCACACAGTTCAAACCTGGGTTATGCCAAGGTCAACTGTAAATACTACATGGAAAAACAAGCAAAACTGCAGTCCTTTCCTCACAAATGGGTCATGTTTCAAACATTCATTTTTGAAATCGGTAGTCTGGTAATTAAGAATGCACTTTCCTCACAATGATCATTACATAAAAGGAGTAACGTATCTCAACAATTTTATAAATTCTAATTTCATCTACAATATGCTGTTTTCATACATGGACAAAAACTTATTGAGTATTCATATATGCTAGGTGCTATTTTAAGAATTTTACATTTAAGTGGTTTAATCCTCAGAGCAACCTTCTGAAATTGTATGCTCTTATCACACCCACATAACAAATAAGGAAACCAAGACAGAGAGGTAAAGTATCATGCTCTAGGTTATAGTAGCTAGTAAGTGGCAGAGCCAGCATTCAACCTACGCAACCAGGCCCAAGGGCATTTGTTCCTAATCACTATACTGTATTGTCTTTGGAGTTGTCTGATTCATAAAACATATAAACACTTAAAAAATCAAACCATTGAGAGAAAAATCACATGGTAGTTCCTCAACTTGTGATAGAAATCAAACAGCAAAAGATGAAAAAATATACCAAATTTATCTTGCATCCTGGTGGCTTGAAGAAAAGCAGCCTCAGATTAGATTTGTGCAGATACAGACTGTCTACCCTCAAAGGTTTAAATACTACTATCATGGGTTCTTCATCACAGCTAATGCTCCTGAATTACCTTTCCTTTCCTTATTTATGTATCTATCATCAGTTTCTACAAAACATTACCTAAGGAATGGGAAATGCAGCAGAAAGTCTGGAGTCCCTTAAATGAGCTTGGTTTCTCCTTTTTCTTTCAGAGGAAGTGTCTTTTTAAAGACAGTTTGCAAACAGGCCCAAGGCCAACTTGTATTGACCTGGGCTCCCAAGTGTGAATTATCAACAGTGACTAGGCTCTTGTCTGGCACCTTTCCCACAGATCAAGGGAATGGGTGTATTTGTTCCATGGAGATTAAGTTCAGCTACTGCCTGACTCCCCATCTTCTTCAGACTACACCTAGTACTTCTGTTTATCCTTGAGACTTCTGTGAGTTCTTCCTGTGACCATTTCTTACTTTGAAAGATTGCTCTTTAAATTCAGTTGTTGGTGTGCAAAAATAGTTTCCATCTAATGTTCTTAGTACTTTCAGATTATTTGTAATGTTTTCATTTGAGCTTTTTGTTACATTTTACTTTTAGTATCAAGGTGACTGTCAAATATTTTATTTACTTGGTATATTAAATGCTCCAAAAACTACTTTTCAATATCCTAGAATCTTATTACTTTGCTATTTTAAATTCTTTAACATTTTAGCATCCCTAAATATTTATATTTAAGCATTTTAAGGGTATTAAGATTTGTTTTAGTTTAAACTGTAGATCTCACAGAATTTTCTGTTAGAATTATATTCAATTTTTTTGGTTAAAAAGCATTTTTCCTTACTTCCATTTTTAAACTTTACTATATATACTGACTTCAGTATTTTAAAATTATATGTAGAGTCTCAATGTAAGGGTGACTGTGTGAGATCCTTTAACTCACAAAACTTTGTTAAGTTTTACTCGTATTTGATGGCTAGTAAATAACTTTATCCACTTGGAGTCACAAAAAAATTAAAAGGAATCTATCATACTATATATTTTCAGTCTCAAATTCAAATAGATCATCTTTATAACTGTCCATTTACTCTAAACAACGTATCATTAACAGTATAAAATAAATAATACCAGCCTAAATGGGAAGGATTCTTATCTTTGGGTTTATTAGGTAGTTGTCTTAGTGGGGTTTCTAAGGAAGCAGTCTCTGAGAATAAAACTGAGTATACATTTTTTTTTTTTTTTTTTTCATTTGGGAGGTTCAGAAGAACTGGCAGGGAAATGGGGAAGGTGATAAGAGAAGGGCAAGCAGCTAATATAGGGTACACTATAGGCTAGCTATCACAGAAGCCAACTGAAACTTCATCTTCTGGGGGAAACTGGCAAATGGTATAAGATACAGGTCTCAGAATTGTCTAAGCCAGGGCCAAGGAAGCTGAAACCTGTTAGTCATTGTTTACAGTCTAATCCCAGTGGTTTCTAGAAGGTCAGAGGCAGTCCTATGGCTTAGATGGAGGTGCTGGCCTTTGGAAGGCTGATGTGCACAAAATGGTAAGGGGCTACAAGGGTGTATGAAAACAGTACCACATTAACTATTACAACAACAAATCTATTAGATCCCCCCTCCCCCCCCCCAAACACCATAGTGATCATTCTGACAAAGTAAATTTAGCCCTGAATGTTGGTAAAATTTTGGTAAACCAGTTTTACCTGTAAGTATAAGGTATGCTAATAATATTTAAGTATTACTGAGAGTGTATAACTTCTCATAAAATGCTAACAAAGCAAGAGCATGGGACTATACACTAGGAAACACATATAAGCTCAAGGAATAATATCAGCCTGTGATTTAACTTTTTCAGGAAATAATCTCTTCCTTCCCAGCTGCTTAAAGCTCGGCTGCCATCATGAACGACCCAGTAACTATATGGACCAGGAAGTTCATGACCAAACAACTACTTCAGCAGAAACAAGTGGTCAGTGATGTTCTTCACCCTAGAAAGGCAGCCATACCTAAGACAACATTTTGGGGAAAACTAGCCAAAATTTAAGACCACACCAGAGGTCATCTTTGTATTTGGATTCAGAACCCATTTTGGTGGTGGCAAGACAACTGGCTTTGGCATGATTTATGATTTCTTAGATTATGCAAAGAAAAATGAACCCAAACATAGACTTGCAAGACATGGGCTGTGTGAGAAGACAAAGATGTCAAGAAAACAGCAAAAGGAACGCAAGAACAGAATGAAGAAGGTCAAGGGGATTGAAAGCCAATATTGGTGCCAGCAACAAGTGAGCTGGAAATTGGACAACATGAGTAAAGACTGTACGGTGACTTTAACTGTGGTGATTGTGCAGTTTTTTTCATGAGAGAATACATTTTTTTAAAAGAAATCCTCCTTATAGATCCCTATAATGTTCCCAACCAGAGCAAGGACAAACACCCATCGGAACAAAAGATATGAATCATCATCTAAGTAAAATGTGTATATTCCTATTGCAACTTGAAGGCACATGTTACCAAAAAAAATGAACTATGGATTAAACTCAACCCAAGTACAATTTTTTTGTACTCAATTTTGAATTCTTTCTCATCTTTAAAGCCTTTCTTGGTTCCTGTCAGTATTTGTCTGACTTGAATCTTACAATCTGTTCTTAGAGTGTGCATGCATGGCATTTATGTTTCTCAAGGTCAGGTGATAGGTGCCAACTAGAAGGGTTCAGGTCTAGGTCCCAGCTTCACCATAATTCCAGAGCTCCTCTGGTCAATGGCATGCCAAGCTGATGGATTCTTATTTCTGGATCTTGACTCTGCAAGCTGGATTAGTGCTTGCAGCAACTAGATAGCTACAACAGACTAGATGGCTAAGTGTTGAGTCCTGTGGGCCAGATAAGGGCATCTTTGGTCACATACTTTCCACTAAGGTGGGTTTATTCAAGAGTAATGATCTTTTAAAAGCTAAACATAGTGAAAAAGCTAAGTGTATGTAAACTATATATCTGTCCCCAAGACTAATATTTATAGCTGTAAAATGGATTTGTAGTTGCGATTATTTTTTTGCAGAGAATAGAGAAAAAAAGGTGGAAAACAAGTGTGTGTGTGTGTGTGTGTGTGTGTGTGTGTGTGTGTGTGTGAAAGTGAAAAAATGACATTTCCCCCCTAAACTGTGCAGGCTATAAACCATACATACTATTTGGGACAATTATGCATGCATTTATTTCCTCTGAATTATATTTTCACTAGATAGTTGCCAAGCATTGGCCTATTTCTACTGCAGGGAGTAGTGCCTGGAATTTGTCAGGGCACCTCTGCAATTTGTGGGTTGTGTGGTTGTCAGACTTACTTTCAGTGTGTACACACAGGGAAAGTGCTTGGGGTGGGCGGGGGAGAGAGCTAACAGGAAATAAGAAGAGGAAGAGAGTCACCTAAGGAGAATACTTTCTGTCTCAGAAAGAGTAAGTCTGGTAAAGAAATATAGTGCATAAAGTAGTAAACATTTAGGAAGCACAGAGCCGGACACAGGGCTCGAACTCACAAACTGTGAGATCATGACCTAAGCCAAAGTCGACACTTAACCGACTAAGCCACCCAGGTACCTCTCAAATTTTTATATGTCTAAATAGATCAATTTGCAATATAAAATTCTATACTATTAATAACTCTTGAGTAAAACAATTATTTTATGTACAGCATACCTAATTTCTTATCCTATCAACTTGTAATAACAATAATAGATATTTACAGCTGGAAGGAACCTTAGCAATCCCCCAGACTTTGCCTTCATTTTCAAGAAGAGGAAACAGAGCTAAAAGGTTGACTTGCCTAAGGTCATAGTGATAAAAGGGCTAGGATCCAAGTCTCATCATTTCTTCTTAGATTTCTTTTACAAAAATAATTTTGAATAATTACTAACAGGTTTTTTTTCAATTTGTAGAGCTTTTTACTTGAGTTCCACAACACATTTTCACATAAATAATATTTGTGGGAAGTATTATTAGCATTGCACCACCTCCCAATATGAACATATTTCAAATCTGTGTATCTCTACTTTTAATTCATTTTCTTAATAGTCAAGAAAAGATGTTTGTATTATGGGTATATATTAAGAACTATGACTTAGACTATTCTTATCAATTTCATTAATATGAAATCTATCTGAAATATTCTAATTTTTAAAATTTACAATTCATCAGTCTCAAAGATAGAGCTATTTTCTGAAAGTCATACCTTCTAAAATCAAGCAAATTGTGGAAAAGAGGGGAAATGAACACAAATCTTTTAAAAAATTACTCAGCATTCTAATCCAGCTCTTTCCCTTCTCCTGTTTTTGTTTTTCACTTCTCCCCAAAACTACATGTAAATAATATGAGAAAAGCATTCCTATGGCTCTCCATCAATCTGTACAAAGTTTTAAGCAACAGTGTCACACTACTTCATTAACAAGTCCTCTGGGTACAGAAGTTTTTGTGTGGACATGGAATAGGTTGAAGAAAATTATAGTCTTCAAAAATTTGGCTCAGAACAAAGACTGACAGGGAGAAGATCACAAACTAGTCTAGATCCACGTGACAAAAAGACCCATTTTCTTTCTTTCTTTTTTTTTTTTTCAATATATGAAATTTATTGTCAAATTGGTTTCCATACAACACCCAGTGCTCATCCCAAAAGGTGCCCTCCTCAATACCCATCCCCCACCCTCCCCTCCCTCCCAACCCCCATCAACCCTCAGTTTGTTCTCAGTTTTTAAGAGTTTCTTATGCTTTGGCTTTCTCCCACTCTAACCTCTTTTTTTCTTTTCCTTCCTCTCCCCCATGGGTTCCTGTTAAGTTTCTCAGGATTCACATAAGAGTGAAAACATATGGTATCTGTCTTTGTATGGCTTATTTCACTTAGCATCACACTCTCCAGTTCCATCCCCATGGCTACAAAGGGCCATATTTCATTCTTTCTCATTGCCACGTAGTACTCCATTGTGTATATAAACCACAATTTCTTTATCCATTCATCAGTTGATGGACATTTAGGCTTTTTCCATAATTTGGCTATTGTTGAGAGTGCTGCTATAAACATTGGGGTACAAGTGCCCCTATGCATCAGTACTCCTGTATCCCTTGGGTAAATTCCTAGCAGTGCTACTGCTGGGTCATAGGGTAGGAAAAAGACCCATTTTCAATAAATAATATAGTGAATATGCTTGCATTCTTAAAAACAGACAACTGCTTATGTTAAGAATAAAATAGCTTTTGGGGGGAGTGGGGAAACCACAATAAATTAATCCAATAACTAGCACAGCTTTTGTAACAAAATGTGTTTTGTTCCTGCTTTGGAGGCTGGGAAAATGTCCTCCTTTTGCCATGGATGGTGTCTAATGGCATAGAGGCAACATGGAGGCTCAAGGAATAAGCCTCCCTCTCCAGAGGAATACAGCATTAGCACAGCACAAAGACAGCATTTGTTATGCCTTCACAAATCAGATGCTCTGAGTCCACAATACCTAGACTCATATTCCTAGTCATGGGGAATATCTGTAACAATTTGACCACAGGGATTACAGGTTTCAAAAGGACAAAATAAAATTTCTTTTCTCAACTTGTGAAAATCTGACCTGGATCCAATTAACATTTAACTAAGTTTCTGGTTTATGTCACATACTTTCCCAAATAAAAGGTGATTTAATCACCACCAAAATCTTAGGGTATAGGTGTTATCATCCTCATTTAGTAGATGAGAGAACTGAGAGAGTAATAGAGGTCAAAGCTCTGGCTGTTGATTGGAAAACTGCAGAGCTAGAACCTGAACCTGTCTAGTGCTTTACTCCATCTTTCCGCACTACTCTGTTTTATCTCTGATAATGGCTTACAGTTGTGTTGAAAGGAAGACTTATCATATTGTAAAATGATTATTTATTTATCTGTCTCTGTTTATTACAAAGTGATCGAGGTAGCTTATAAATACCAGTGCCACGTATTAAAGTGGGTATATGTGAGGAAATTGAGACAAAGAAAAATTATGATTTGGATATAGTTTAAGAAAGAGTTGTAGGAAATGAATGTTTTACATATCATCATGATGGCACAGCAACGTAACACATAAGACTTTTTTCAAAATATCATCACCAAAATAGAAACTGCATGGGAGGCTCAGCAATGTTATAAGGTGTAAATTCCCTCTGGAATTCTCTTTTCTAGGGGTTTCTTTCATTTCCAGTGATACAGCTGTCAACAATCATCTAAAATCAGATAAGGCCTCTTTTCCAGGTGATCTCTGGGAATGATGCCCTAGGAATCTAGTTCTATTTATTAGCTCCTTTTGAATACAGAAATGTATACCCAATTCTAAAACAATTCTAAATTACCAAAATAAAGAATCGGCTGGGGGTGAGGGTTTCAGTAATTTCCTATTTAATGGAGTAATGCCAAAATTCTAAGGGCAATGACCAAGAACATCTACATGGATGTTTCTACTTTCTAACATTCATTTCCTAACAGATTTTAATTCAAATCAGATCAAATGCACTCAATAAACTACATTAATATAATACCTAATTTTGATCATACTATATATTATGGAAATTGGAAGATATATTACATATTATATATGAAAAGTGGAAGGAAGAAATTGTGAAAAAGTCAAACTTTCCAAAATAACACCTGTAAAATGCAATTTGAACATATCCTTTCAACTAAATATTAATTAGAAATCAAACCACAATTCCCACCTGGGAAAAAGGAGAGTGTATTCATTTAACATAGCACAAAAATAGGGTACAATATAAGGTTTACAAGCTTGGCTTTTAGTCTACAAATGCTTTTGGATCTTACGACATAACAAATTATTCATTACTGTGAAGAATGCTGACACACACCTCAACTTGGCTAAAAGGTAAAGTTGTCAAGTGTGTCTGTCAATATTTAGATTCACATGCTTATGAAAGGACTGATATAGTGGGGAAAAGTGAAAAGAAAGTTTAACCTCACTCCAGCTCAGTCCTATTCGCACGGTATTCTGATGAGACCATACTTTGGTTTTCTGAGTAGGCTTGGTGCTCTGTGGTTTACTAAGAACCTCTCCAGGTCCTCTGCTTCCAAGCCTACCACTGTAGGATCTTGTGAGGAGACAAAATTACACATGATACACGTTTTAAATTCTCTTCTCTGCTCACCTGCTTATCTACCTTCCATTCTTTCCTCCCTCTTTCTTGCTTCAAGGATAGAGATTAGAAATGATATTGCTTACTTCTCCAAATAGACTATGGGAATAAAAGGATACTACTAGGTTAATACTGAAATTTAAATAGTATGACTGAAGTCTATCTCTGAGGAAATAACAAATGCTTACCTATCTAAAGCATTTCCTGTTTTGTTAATAAAACCTAGCTCTTGAAGCTGTAAATGATTTATTCTTTTTGTTTAATTTTTTTTTTTTTTTTTTGAGAGAGAGCACAAGCAAGGGAGGGGCAGAGAAAGAGGGAGAAACAGAATCGCAAACAGGATCCAGGCTTTTAGCTGTCAGCACAGAGCTCAACGTGGGGCTCGAACTCGCCATGAGATCATTACCTGAGCCGAAGTCAGATGCTTAAAGACTGACTGAGCCACCCAGGTGCCCCTATTAACTCTAATGTAGGTATCTCTGCATATATAATTGGATGTGTTTGTTATTTAGACTTCCATATTGTTAGCATTATAACATCATAGTTCCTCCATTAAACTAACATTAAAGAAGATAACTAGGTCTTCTCTCTTAAATCAATACAATACCATTTTGAAACCCTACTGTGCTCAAGACAGGTTTTAGATGCATCTGAACATTTGAAGGAGAACAAACAGTTGGGGATATAAAATCACACACGAATCACCGTAACAACAGAAGTACAAATAAAATGCCATGCAAGCTAAGAGGCGAGAGAAAGAGAGGGCAACAGTTCCTTTGTAATTCTTGAAGAACTGATATGAAGAAGAATAAATTATGGTAGACTGAGATTCGAAATCCAATACGAAGAAGCTTAGACAAAAGAGTATCTCTAATCATAACTTCCAACAAAAAACCTACAAATTCTTTCTGCTTATTCTTCTCAAAGATCTTGTATAAGACATTGTATGTTTTGAAATGATTCCACTCAACATTTTCCTGTCATATTTCACATGACCCCTGAAAATGCCATCACCTCTAGGAGGATCTAACTGCTCCAATTATCTTTTAGATCTTAACAGGAAGGTAAATTCTGTTCAAAAGCTTGCACTAACCCTCACAAATTGGAGCTACGTATCTACTGTGACTAAGACTGCTTGTACTTCCCTTCTCAAAGCAGTTATTTCACTGTCATGTTACTAACTGCCTGTATGATTCTCTCCAGTTACCATGAATTTTTTAAGGGCAAGCTTGATGGCCCTTATATTCACAATACCTAGTGCTGGGCTTAAAACTAGAAGTTGTTAAAAAAAAAATAGCTCTTGAATGGGTGCTGAATATGAAGTGTGCAGCTGGCAGCCAATTAGTAGGGTGACCAATGAGAAAGGCCTGAACTGAGGCAAAAGCAGGGAGGATGAAGAGGACAGACAGGACAGTAATATAGGAGTTGGAATCAATAAGACTTGGTGACTTACTAGAGGTAAGAGGAAGAAAAAAAGGAAAATGACAGAGTGAGTACTGAAGGATTGTTACCAATTTTTAACAAAATGGGTAGACAGGACAATCAAGGTCCCTATAAACTCTTTGACCCTTCTCTTACTGCTCTCTCCCACAAGCCAGGCATGATGGCTACCTCATCGTTTCCCCAAAATGCCAGACACACACGCCATGTGCAGCTGCTGTTTCCTCATCCTGGAGGAATCTTCCCCCAAATATCCACAGAACTTGCTCCCTCACCTTTTCAGGTGTTTGTTCAAATGATACCTTTTAATGATGACTTCCTAAGCATCCCACTCAGAACTGTAACCTTTATCCACATCTTGGTCCTCCTTAGTTTTCTTTCCTGCTTTATTTTGCCCCACAGAATTTATATCAGATACACAATGCATTTATTTGCTTTGTCTCATCCACTACAAATACGGTCCCTGAGGTGTAAAGATTTGTTCATTTGTTTACTTCACTACTGTACCCTCAGGGCTTAGAACATAGTAGGCATTCAATAAATGTCTAAATAATTAACGACTGAACAAACGAATGAACAGTATTGCCAACATGGGTAACAGAGTGGGAAAAAAGTATGTAGAAGACGACTGTGTTCACTTTTGGATAATGCTCAATTAGAAGAGGTCTCTGAGACTTACAATTGGTGCTCAGGGAAAAGCTTTCAGCTGGTGCAAGAAGCATATGATACTCAGAAACAACGTGCAGAGGAGAAAGAAAATTTTAAAAATCTATAGACATTGGGAAACACCAATGTTTAAGGATTGGGCAAAGGAGGAAGGGTAAGCAAAAAAGTCTGGGAAACAAAAAATAACCAAAGGGTAGGAAGAACACCAGAAAAGGAGAAAGGAGAGAATTTTAAGAAGTTCAGTAGAAGTATCAGGTGGATTAGAAACTATAATAAAGGAAGAGAAGGACTCATAGTATCTCATAATTAGGTCATCGCTGCTTTTAGCCAATGCAGGTTTACAGGAGCACAAAATAACAATCAAGAATAACCAGCACTTATTGAGCACTCGTGTGCTATGCAAGATGGTTGGGGCTTCAAATACACTGTCTCTAATCCTCCCAACCAGGTAGCTATTCTATTTACCTGAATTTTATAGGAGAAACTGAAGAAAGATGAAGTGGTTCATGGCTGTATAGATGAAAAAAAAAGTGGAGGAGCTAAGATTTGAATCATAATACATAATAGAAATACACTTGATAAATGTTTTGCTCATTTGACACTCTCGATTTAAATTCCACATAAATTAATTTTCCAGGTATAAAAAGGCTTGCCACCTTCAGCACCAATACTCACATATTTTAAAGATCTTTAAAAGAATTAAAAAAACCCAAACAATCTTATACTTGATAATTTAAGAATGCTATTAAGAATATCAATTGCTTATATTTATGCCTTTGGGAACTCTTGGGTTGTTTAAATTTTTTTGCTTTTATGATGAAAGGCACCACAATGATTTTTTGTTGTTGTTGTTTTTTGAAATTCTGTGTCTTCACTTTATAATTTTTCTGCCTATGGGCCAGAACCATGCTAAGCGCTATACATACCTCAGGTAATCGTCACCATAACCTTATGATTTAAGTTACATTAGAAGAAAAAAGAGGCATGGAGAGGTTAAATAGCGTATCCAATGTCACACAGCCAGTCCCAGCAGAGGTTTTAGGTCTCTGAGCGTCCAACTCCAAAGCTCTCAATCTTAATTCTGACTCAGCTGTTTTCCAGGCTGATATACCAATGAGGTCCTTAGTCATTTTGCAGATAGACCAGATTTCCAGATAAGTATTCCCCTAAATGAACTCTGAGATATAAGACTTCCAAAAATTTTGATGTTAATTGAAAAAAATGTTAACCTTTTGATGTATGAACAAACTCTGAAAATTTAAGAAAAAAAAGAAAAGAAGATTGTAGCATATTAAGCATTTTACCTGCCTGTTAATGTTTACTAACACAACAAAGCATCAGGATTTGAGTGCTCTGTCCTAATAGTTTAATAATTGCATTAATTTCCTATTTGCTGCCAAAACAAATTACCACAAACTTATGATTTAAAACAATGCTTTTTACTACCTTGTTGTTCTATAGTCAATGACCTTGTATAGGTCTCACTGGGTGAAGGCTGAACATAGCTGTATTCCTTTCTGTGGGTTCTTACGGAGAATCAGCTACCATGCCTTTTCCAGCTTCTAGAGGCGGCCCATATTTCTTGGATTGTGGTTCCTTTCCTCCATTTTCAAAGCCCACAAGAGCAGGAAGAGTCCTTCTCACATGAAATCGTTCTTACGGCCTCTCTTGCCCTCCTCTTCCACGTTTAAGAACTCTTGTGTTTATAGGGGGCCCACCTGGATAATCCAGGATAATCGCCCTCTTTCAAGGTTAGCTGATTAGCAACTTTAACTCCATCTGCAACCTTAATTCCCCTTTGCCTCCTAAGGTAACACATCATAGGTTCTGGAGATTAGAATATGGACATCTCTATGGAGATAGTATTCTGCCTACTACAGTAAGTAAGAAAATCAATCCTCAACTATACCCTAAAGTATGTTCCTATTACTGAAGAGCAGGATGGAGAACATGTTTTTTTGTTTTGTTTTGTTTTGGTTTTGTTTTGTTTTGTTTTGTTTTACCAATAGAAGGAGAAGGGAAAAAATACTAGGCTGAGTGGGAAATACTAATTTGGATTATACTATCTTGCAGGAACATTTCGACTGAACTTATCTTGCAGATCTTAAAAATAATCTTCAGATATCTTCAGTCTAGGCAATAAGACATAGTAGAATACTGCGATGGTCCTGAAAGAGACTTACATTCTATAAGAGTATCTTTTTTGTTAGTCTTCATCTATTCCTTCATCCTTTGCCTTTGAAATTTACAAAGACTTTCATCCTTCCTGGGAATGTCCTTTGGCCTCTAAATTTACATATACAGCCCAAACTCTAGCTATATAAATGACACATCGAAATATTAGTAATTCACCTTATGTGTTGAGTGAGGCCTACACTTTTCAGAGGTTTTACTATACTTTAGAAGAGCTGATTATGCCAACTAATTTTTCTAGCAGAATGAAGGAAACATGAAGGAAACATTTTAAAGCCGTGAGTGGAAAAACTTAAGTAACATCTGCTTATCAAAGCTCACCTTCCTTGCTTTCCCCAACATTTGTTCCAATTTCCCAGAGGGTAACTTAATATGAACCCCTACTTCCATTGCAATAAGTTGAACAAGGCTTGCTAACCATAAATATTTAAAATAGTGATTCACAAATTGCAAACTAAGGGGGTGGTGTCTCTGATACTAAGTAATAATTATAAACTAGCCTGTATTACAATGCATAGGAATGAATTTAAAACACAAGTATTATCAATATAAAGAAAACATTGAAACTCTGAGAAAACAGAACATAATGGAATGGCATACCTTGTCATCAGAATGAATACTGGATGGATGTCTCAATATTAGTACATATTTACTGGAGTCGTTCCAAAAGCAGGGTGCCCCTGACGCACAGCACCATCACCATTTGAATTTTTTAGATATGCGAATTCTAAAGTTCCAACTCAGACTTAGTGCATCAGAAACTCAGCACACTATGTTTTAACAACCTTTCCACATGATTTTGACATTTATACAAAAATTGAGATTGCTGTTTTAATGTAATCTCAACAAAAGTAACAACAGAAATTTTTCCTCAACAGGGAAACAGAACAAGACAAGCTGATTCTAAAGGTCGTAAGGAAAAATACACATTAAAATTTTGGCATGAGAGAAGGGACAAATTGGCACAGAAATCAATGGAAAAGAATAAAGAGTCCAGAAATATTCTCCCTACATAAAGGAATTTAGTACCTAACAAGAGTGGCATTTTATATCACAGGGGAATGATACAGAGACAACTGGTTAGCACTCATGAAAACAAACCAGCCAAATAAATAAATATATAAATGGAACAGTAAGTTCCTGGAAGAAATAAGAGATGAATTTTTATAAACTGAGAAGAAGCAAATGCCCTTCTAAGCAAGACATAAAGACAGGAAGAAGACTGGAAAATCTGACTCCTTAAAAAAAAAAATTAACAAAGAAAAAAATACTATAAGCTATGCCATATAACAATTAATCAGCTAGAGGAAAGAATATTTGTGATATATAAAACAGACCAAAAGTCTAATTACCCTAACTCACAAAGAGCCATTACAAATCAAAACTCAATTAAAAAAATGAGTGAAGGATATGAAAAGAAGCACTCAGGTGTGGTGTGTGTGGTAAGTGAAGGAAGAATATTTACAAATAGATGCAAAGGTATTAGGAAAGAAGAAAATTAAAATAAAGAGATATTTTTCATCTTTGAAATTGGCAAAATATACTTGATAATACGATGTGGCAAGAGTAAGGAGAAACCACATTCTCTTTTTACCATAAACAGAAGTATAAACTGATGAAATGTCATTGCAGAGGCAATTTTGCAACATCCATCAAAATTTAAAAACACACTTTACATTTCATAGGTAGGAATTTATCTGACACACAGTCAAAAAGATACCCATGCAATAATGTTCATCCCATCTTTGTTAGAAATAACAAAACAGTAGATCAACCCAAATATTTGTTACTAAAAAAAAATGTTCAAATAATGAACTATGCATCTGTGGAATACCAAACAACCACAACAACAAACTGAGATAGCTCCATGTATCAATATCTAAGGTGCTGTTTATTCCAATGACTTATTCCATAATGGGAAGCCTGTATTTCCCAATCTGCTTCACCCATTTCCTTTTCCCCTCACCCCCTCCCTTCTGGCAACCATCAGTTTGTTCTCTGTATTTATAGATCTGATTCTACTTTTTGTTTGTTTATCTGTTTTGTTTTTTAGGTTACACATATAAATGAAATCATATGGTATTTGTCTTTTAAAAAGCATAGCTCAATTATTTGGAATGGTAAAGGCCTTCAAAAATAACTTGTGCACAAAAGCAATGCAAAACTGGCAAAATCGTCTTTTTCAAAACTCTGGAAATTAACTTTAATTATCTCATTTTTCTCTTAATCTCATTTCCTTCTCAGGTTCTGGAGTAGCCTTGAAAACCAAGAGCCTCACAACTCTGGTTGTATAAACTGTATACGCTGTATAAACTACCAACCTATTAGCACACAAGGATTAGGACAGGTTTAGAATTCCCTGAAATGTCCACTTGCAGAAAACTGTCACTATTTTGCCTTATCTGGCACCTCATTAAATGATTCCATTTTCAGGGCATTTTATTTCATGACTCAGAGCTACTTCTGTGCAAACAATCTTCTCCCCAAGCATTGTGCTGTTGAAGGAAATCAGTAGCAACTGTTTAACCCTTGGGGCTAACAAGAGGCTGAACAACAAACAAAAATTAAAAGGAAAATTGAAGAGTGGCACCTGGGTGGCTCAGTCTGTTAAGCGTCCAACACTTGGTTTTGGCTCAGGTAATGATCTCCTGGTTCATGGGTTTGAGCCCCTCCCTCCCCACCACGTTGGGCTCTGCATAGTGAAACAAGAGCAGGGGTAAAGTAACTACATACGTAAATATAAAACACAGTAGAGATATTATGTTTCATTGTAACTCTTGCCTTCTCCTACATGATTTAAAAGACAGCTACACAATTTTAAAATTGTGTTGATGGGTTTACCATGTATAAAAATGTAATTTATATGACAATAATAGCACAAAGTAAAGGGAAGTAAACAGAACTATACTGGAGCAAAGTTTTTCTGATGAAATTAAGTTGGTATTAATCTAAACTAGATTGTTAACAATCACCAGGGCAACCATTAACAAAACAATTCTAAAACATAGTAAAAAAAAAAAAAACAAGGAAATTAAAATAGTATATTAAAAAAATGTGTCAAATACAGAAGGCAACAATGAAGGAATGGGAAAAATGGGGGAAGACATTAGAAACACGGCAAACAGGAAAATGGCAGATGTAATTCTTACTTTATCAGTAATTACATTATATGTAAATGTAATACACACTCCAATCAAAAGTCAGAGATTGGTGGAATGGATAAAAAAAAATGTCCCAACTGTATACTGTCTATAAGATACACACCTTAGCTTCAAAGACAGAGCTTGATTAAAAATGAAAGTATGAAAAATATGTCATATAAGCAGTAATCAAAAGAAAGCTGGAATGTTTAAACTAACATCAGAGAAAAGAAACTGTAAGGAAAAAACTTTTCCAGAGGCAAAGAACATTTTATAATACTTTTATAAATAAAAGGATCAACTCATCAGAAAGAAATAACTATCGTAAACATATATGCATCTAACAAAAAAGCCCCAATATCCTTGAAGCAAAAAGTCACAGAACTGAAGGGAAAAATAGACAATTAAACAATAATAGTTGGGGGCTTCACTAATCCATTTTCAATAATGGACAGGATAACTAGGCAGAAGGTCAACAGGGAAACAGAAGAGTGAAACAGTACTAAAAATCAACTAGACCCAACAGTAGAATATCATTCTTCTCAAGTGCACATTGAAATTCATGGATTTGTGGAAATTCAATGACACAGTCCTAAATAATCAGTGAGTCAAACAAAATAATACAAGAGAACTTAGAAAAGATTTTAAATAAATAAAAATGGAGACAAAATATACCCAAATTAATGGGATTCAATTAAAGTAGTGCTTAGAGGGAATCTTATCGTTGTAAATGCCCATATTAAAAAAAAAGAAGAAAATCTCAGGTCAAATCAGGAACATGAGGGATATCACTACCAACTACACAGAAATGAAAAGAATTATAAGGGCATACTATAAATAATCGTATTTCAAGAAATCAGAAAACCTAGATAAAATGCACATTTATTAAAGTGTTTTTGTTGTTGTGTTTAAATGTTTGTGTATCATAAGTTCTGCAAAGTGTCAAATCAACATACAGTTAACTCTTGCTTTCAAAAAAGGTGAGATGTAGTATTTTTAAAATTGATATTTTTATCAAGGTAACATATGGAGGCAGTTTATGAAATAAAATTATATTAAAAGTTTTATAGTGAAAAATTGCATTCTTCTGCCACATCCCTCTCTATGTCTCCAGAAGCAACTGTCCTTTTATCTCTAGGCTTAACATACATATTATTACATGTATGTTTTTTAATTGAAGTATAATTAATGTATAGTGTCATATTGGTTTCAGGTGTACAATGATTCCATAATTCTATACATTACTCAGTGCTCACCATGATAAGTGATCTCCTAAATTCCTTTATCTATCTCACCTATTCCCTCACCTACCTCCCCTCTAGCAACCACCAGTTTGTTCTCTGTATTTAAGAGTCTCTGCTTTTTGTCTCTTTTTTCCCTTTGTTTTGTTTCTTAAATTCTACTTATCAGTGTAATTACATGGTATTTGTCTTTCTCTAACTTATTCCACTTAGCAGTATAACCTCTATGTCCATCCATGTCACTATAATGGCAAGATCTCATTCTTGGTTATGGCTGAGTAATATTCCATTATATATACTTAATATATATCACATTTTCTTTATCCATTCATCTATTGATGGACCCTTGGGTTACTTCCATATCTTGGGTATCATAAATAATGCTGCAATAAACACAGCATAGTATTTGTATATTTGTATAGTGATGTTGAGTATCTTTTCATGTGTCTGTTGGTCATGAGTAGGTGTTTGGAAAAATGTCTATTCAGGTCCTCTGCCTTTTTAAAAATCACATATATCATTTGCAAGTACATTCTTCCATCCAGTAGGTTGCTATTTTGTTTTGTTGATGGTTTCCTCTGCTAGGCAAAAAGCTTTTCATTTTTGTGTAGTCCAAATAGCTTATTTTTGCTTTTGTTTCCCTTGCCTCAGGAGACACATTTAGAAAAATGTTGAGATAGGTGATGTCAAAGAAATTATTGCCTATGTTTTCTTCTAGGAGTTTTATGGTTATAGGTCTCTCACATAGGTCTTTAATCCTTTTTGAGCTTATTTTTGTGTAGGCATGGTATAAGAAAGTGGTTTAATTTCATTCTTTTGCATATGGCTGTCCAGTTTTCCCAGCATTATTTGTTGAAGAGGCTGGTTCTTCCCCATTGTATACTCTTGCCTCCTTTGTCATAGATTAGTTGACCATATAAGTGTGAGTCTAGATGATATCCTTCTACTTTTATTGCTTCATTTATCAATTTTAAACACGATTGGTTGACTCCCAATCATAAATGAAGACTTCAGGGGCGCCTGGGTGGCGCAGTCGGTTAAGCGTCCGACTTCAGCCAGGTCACGATCTTGCGGTCCGTGAGTTCGAGCCCCGCGTCAGGCTCTGGGCTGATGGCTCGGAGCCTGGAGCCTGTTTCCGATTCTGTGTCTCCCTCTCTCTCTGCCCCTCCCCCGTTCATGCTCTGTCTCTCTCTGTCCCCAAGATAAATAAACGTTGAAAAAAAAATTAAAAAAAAAATAAATGAAGACTTCATTCTTGTGTATCCTTATCCCACATTTCTACCCATCTCTGATATCAAAATAATGTCATAGTATTGGGTTACACAAACAGCTAATGTACATATAAATAGCTAATGTAAATACTGTAAGCAAAGAAGTGAACTAGGACCATGTCTGTTATCTCCTGGAATTAATAACTGCCTCATTTTTTTCACCCATCTAGTATCTAAGTACTTAGTACAATTATTACAACACCATTGCTACATGCAAATCAATATTTTTTTCTATATGCTCAAACATACCACTTTCCTTTCTTTCCTGGAGAACTCCTTTGTTTGTTTGTTTGTTTGTTTGTTTGTTTGTTTGTTTAGAGAAGCTTAGGAGGGGAGGGGCAGAGGGGGAGAGTGAGAGAGTGAGAGACAGAGAACCTTAAGCAGACTCCACGCGCTGCATGGAGCTGGATGTGCGACTCCATCTTACAACCATGAGATCATGACCTGAGCCAAAAACAAGAGTTGGAAGATTAATCAACTGAGCCACCCAGGTGCCCCAAGTTTTTCTTTTAGAGAATACAACATGGAGCTGATTGCCCTCCTGATATGTTGAATAGCAGCCATGCTGACATTTTTCTTTATGCCTTTCCTGAGCAAGACCCCTTCATTTTAGTCTCTTTCTCTTTCTTATTTAATCACCTAGAGAAATCACATCTTCCAATAATTTCATAGGCATCAGCCCATGGAAAGTATTTTTTAGGGAAGGGGGAGCTATTCTTTCAACCATCACACTTGATTTGGCTGAGTACAAAATTAGGTAATGAAATTGCTTCCCTACAATTTTGAAGAAATTGTTCCACAGTGTAGTTGTGGAGAAGTCCAGTGCCATTTAACTCTTTTGGGTGTGAACAGTACTTATTCCTTGCTCTTAGGAAGCTCTTACAACCTTTTCTTTATATGCTTGGTATACTGAACTTTTGTGATGTTTTCCTTTGGTGTGGGTCTTTTTCATTTATTGTGCTGGATATTCAGTGGGCTCTTTCAAATTAGAGACTCGTATCCTTCATTTCTGAGAAATTTAAACATATTAGTTCTCTAAAAATTTTTTGTTCATTCTACTTTTTCTGTTCTTCATTAATAATGAATATGATGGGCCTCCTGTGTTAAGACTTGAATCTCATGGTTTTTTTGCCTTCTGGGTTTCTTTTCATCTCTTTGCTTCTTGCTGTATTTTCAAGGAGCTCTTCCTAACTTTCTCTTCCAGTCTATTTAAGTTTATAATTAAATTTTATCTGTTATTATATTTTTAACTTCAATGTTCTGCTTTGTCTAATTTTAAAAATTTAAATAGTACTTTATTCTTGTTTAATGGATACAACAGTTTCTCTGATTCTTTGAAAATATAGTTTGTCTATAACTTACATATGTTTCTTTTTCTTTTTGTATTTTAATCTTCTAGCTACCTTCACTGTCAGTTTCTTCTGGATCACATTTTACCGTTTGATTAGGCTTATCATGTTTTTCTTGTTGGAGGACTTCCTCAATTATTGGACAACTGTTGGAGTGAACTATTGAACATTCACTCATATTAAGAATGAAGCACCAAAAGGAAGTGTGTGGGTATGACCTGTCCACTGGTGGGCTTCACTGAGAGTTAATCAGGTTAATAAGATATGGTGTCCTTTTTGTAGGGGAATCTCCAAAAGTAAACATCTGAAAATCTTTTGTTCTGGGAATATTAAAGTGCTATTTGACAGTAAAGTGCTATTTACCTACTTTTTTTTTTTTTTTTTTTACTATGCAGGTTTAAACTGTTATTTCGAGTAGTCTTTCTAAAACCTACAGCAATCTCAAAGATATTTCATAAATATATTCACCCAATCTGAAGTATAAAAATTATTTTATAATTAATTCTGAATAAAATCTTAAGTAATTTGTCAATTTAAAATGCTTTAGCTAAAATAAAGTTCAAATGATTTATGACATCGCAGATTTTCAGGATATGTTAGACATATTTTATGCATCCTTCTTACCTCTAAATTCATTAGCAAAAAGGATGACACAGCATTTTAAAATTCAAGTTTTAGATAACTCTGACTCAGATATAGAACTAGAAAGGATTTTGAGCTATCATTCCAAATAAACCATCTTATGTTGTAGAATAGGGAATAGCATTGGCATCATTCTTTCGGGATATTAACTAAACTGGAGAATCATGACTAGCTAACTATTTTTATATGAGATGCCGATATGTAAATAAACTTTTTAAAAAGTAGCCATATATTTATTTAAAAATTTTTCTAATGTTTATTTTTTTAAGAGAGAGACAGACAGAAGGCAAACAGGGGAGGTGCAGAGAGAGAGGGAGACAAAGAATCCAAAGCAGGCTCCAGGTTCTGAGCTGTCAGCACACAGCCCAACATGGGGCTCGAACTCATAGACCATGAGATCATGACCTGAGCCAAAGTCGGCTTAACTGACCGAGCCACCCCAATAAAGTAGCCATATATTTAATGCAACATTCTCTTAATTGCTTTTGTCTGGAAACAACCTACACACCTATAGAATTTGGTCAATACTAAAATTTATTAGTGGTGTTCAGTGCTTTTGATTCAGTTATGTAAGAGAGTAAAATCTTTTTCTAAACTTTAAAGCAAAAATTTATTCTTATTGTAAATGGAGAAATGAAAGGCCTTTCAAATGATATTTAAATAACAAATCCAGTATGATGTGGTAAAAGAGCACTGAAATGGGAATAAAGGAATCTGAGTTCTAATTTGGTACTGATATTTTGAACATGGGGAAATCAGTTAACCTCTCTGAGCCTCAGCTCAGTATAAAAGTGTTAGACTAGATAATCTCTCTTAGGACTTCTCTGTCACTGAAAGTTTCATTTTCAACAGAATGTTTGCACAGCAACAATATTATTTACTAATTGATAACTTCAGTGACAGATTTAGTTTTGCAATTCTGATGTTTAAGTTCTGTGTAATTATTCATTTTGCCATTACCACAGAAGAGGAACTTGACCTTAAAGGCTGGGAAGAGAACAGGGTATGTTGGGGCCCAGCAAGCCAGGGAAGAGGTGAAAAATTCCTCACATGTCCAGTGAACATTTCAAGAGACCATGGGAGCAGAGGGGTCATAAGAGTCTCCTGGAGAAACAATGCATCCTATGGGGAAGGGCACAAGAATGACTGTGTCTGCACTTCAGGTTTTCTGGGGAGAGTGGACATAAATAGGACACTACTATGGCTATTTTCTCTGCACACACCAACGCCTAGATATCACACTACTTTTTCTAATATTCTCACATAAGAAACTTAACAATTATCACATCTACATATTGACTTTAAAAAAGTTTACAGAAAATATTTTGGAACAGTATGCTTAGGAAATCAACCATTTACCCTGTACCAACACATCCCCCAAGCGCAGTCTCTAATTTTATAAATTATAGATAATCTATGTGGAGTATAGCTAGTCTCAAATATGCTGAAAATCAAATTCAAAAATGAAAAAAATTCTTTTAAAATTACTTTTCAAAAACTCTATTAATGAAGTTACAAAGTATTAATCTGGCATGTAAAAAGAAACAACACAACAGTAGAAGCAACTGCATTCTCAGAGATTTAGATCCCAAGAGAAGCTAGAGGTGCATTTGAACTGCTGCCTCCACCTGAAACCCAAATAAGTTGTTTAATAATCCTTCCAAGGTAAACATTTTTTGAAATTTCAAACTCAATGCGTTAGCAATTTTTCCTAAAAGGGTTTACCTTGTGGAGTTCAGCAGGACAAAAAATTTGAGGATTTGAATTAGGTACTCTCTCTTCCTTGCCCTTCATATCCATTCAAGTGTCAGGATATATACATAATATATCAGGATATATATTTCTATATCCCAAGCATTCAGATTCCTCTTTGCATTCCTACCACCTCAACTAGTTCAAACTCACAGTATTTCTTGATTACGTTGGTGTAACAGCTTCCTAACCACCCACTTCATATTGTGTACCATAGTGATCACTCTAAATACAAATTTCTCCATTATTTTTCCTTAGGCAACTCTTCTAGATAAGCCCTGCCATGTACTATATGTTACATTCTTAAAAAGTTATGTGGACATGCCATTTTATGACAGATTTGTTCCTAATGAATTGAACAAAATTACTTGATAAATGTACTTTTTTCTATATTCTGATTGTATTTTAAGCCCGGATTCTCTGGCTAGACTGCCTGGATTTGAACAGGACTATGGACAAATGTCTGTACTGTCAAGTGCTTCATTTTTTGTATCTGTAAATTTAGTATAGTAGTTGGAATGTCTCACAGAATTTTCCTAAGCATAAAATGTGTAAAAAAAATACAAACCTTAGAACTCACATGACACTGTGTATAAGGCCTTAGTGCAGGACCTCTTCTTACACAGTAGGAAATCAGCAAATGTTAGTAGTGCTATTGGCACCATACTTATTACCGGTTTTTGCCCTCATTGTTGTTACCTGAGATTTAAGTTTCTTTTCTAATCAGTCCTCTACTGAATAATTTACAACTCACAATCTGACATTTTTATCCATCCATCACACTGTACAGGGCAGAGTGTTAGAAAGGACCTTGAAGGATAGGTAAGATTTTGACAGCCAAATATGAAAAGGAGGACACCTAAGAAGGAGAGAAAATAACCACAAAAGAAACAAAAGAGGGGCAAGGCAGGGAATATGCAGAGAGCAGTAGAAAGGCCCTAATTGGATGGAGCCCAGGGTAAACAGAGAAATAACAGTTGGTACAGATGGATTTAAACCTAGTTGGAGAATGGGTTTAGCAACCAGAAAAGTTAGTAGTGAAAAACACTACCAAAAATTTTAAGGAAGTCTAGACCTAGTTTGTATCTGATGTATGTGATGAAGTATGAATGCAAAATCAGGAGAAATGTATTTTGGCTACAATCAGATGGACTTAGGGATCTTGGGCAAAAGATTCAAAGGAAATTAAGAGGAAATTCAAGTGTCTGATAACTATATATAAATAGACTCAATTAAGAAGGACAATTCTTGAATTCAGTAAACTGGACAGAGGATTCTTATATTAAGGATTTTGTAAGTAAGATTTCTGCTTAAAGAGAGCTACTGTCTGATTTAGTTACTGCTTTGGCAACTGGATAAAACCTCACATTTTAGTCAAGTAACACTGTTGACCTAATGCATGCTTTACTGCCTTCTTTTTAGTAAGGGAGAAATTAAAAGAGAGAGCTACATGACCAAAGATTTTCTGGAAGAAGACCCCAAATCTTTAGTGATGGTCACAACAAATGTACCCAGAAAGAGATCCCTGTCTTATCACATTTCGCCTAATTTGTTCATATGTAAACTTACGTAGTATCAAATTTCTTAACATTTCTCTTCTAGCCAAAATTTCAGCTTCTCCTTTTTCTATTTCTTACTTGTCTACAACCATTCCTCCCCATCAACCCCAAATTATAAATTCTATCAAATGTATTTTTAAAAAATGTTTATTTATTTTTGAGAGAGAGAGAGAGAGAGAGAGAGAGCGCGCGCGCATGAGGGGGGAGGGGCAGAAAGACAGGGAGACACAGAATTGGAAGCAGGCTCCAGGCTCTGATCTGTCAGCACATAGCCCGATGCGGAGCTTGAACTCATGAACTGTGAGATCGTGACCTGAGCCAAAGTCAGGTGCTTAACCGACTGAGGCCCCGGGGAGCCTCTCTATCAAATGTATTGAAACACAGAATAGATTCCTATCTCAGTTTCCTTATTTGTAAAACAAGATAATCCCAAGTAGAATATATCTAAGATTATGATTCTATAGTTCTCTGAAAAAGTTGAATGTTGCAGTTAAACAAATTCTTTTCACTTAACTTGCTGAGAAAATGGCTACCTGAAAGTGTGTCTCTTATGCCTCCATTTCCCAATGCTAGCAGCCTCCACCTCCCCCTCAGTGATCACTAGGTTGGTGATCACCCAGCTCAGAAAAGGTACATGCGGCAAGACCACAGTATATACTGAAATCCTGGAAGGATCAGACACCCACTTTTGCTCCCTTCTGAGGTCAAGGGGGACTAGGAGTTGTGGTTGACAGGCCAGAGGGTAGCACTAAAACTCCCAGGATACTAAGAATCTTGGTCTTTGTTCAAAGTAAGTACATGCTCATGTGTGTAGTCTTAGAAGTTCTGGCTGATGTTTGTGGAAGACTTTCTAAGAAGACATAAAGATGGTCAGAGCTGCTCTCTATTCCTAAAGATAAATTTAACCCAAATAATCCTGTTGCCTGAAAAAAATGGTGAATAAGCTTGTAAACTGGCATATTTAAAGCTCACAGATCAGAGAATGCTGGGACTCTCACCACTCAGAGGCTGCACAGAGACATTGTTAGGCAAAGGGAAATAATAACGTGCCCAAGGGGCCCCAATAAGCACAGAGAGAAAGAACAAACCAAACCCTGAGACTTGGGCAGCACCTAGTGGAATGGAATTGCTGGAGGAGAGAAAAAAAACATTAACAGTAACAATAAAGAAGAATGATCAGCTTTAAAACATACTCTAAAATTTAGAAATCTAATTTTTAAATTTAAAAATAAAATAATTGAAAAAAAAGTGTGCCACTGTTGAATCCAGAATTACTGGCTTGTAAGACCATGTGGAAGAAATCATGTCTGGTATTTTCACTGTTAGCATCTTTGCCATAGACATTTTTACTGCATAACTAATTGGCCGTAAGGTAGTTTTGCCATAAAAGACACAATCATGAAAAACAACAGAGGGACACTCATTGACAGAATGAAACAGGAAAAATGAATAACAAAAAGACTTTGTGGTGAAATACAAAATATTTGAATATATTCAAAATGTATAGTTTCATGGCAGTACTACATAAATAATGGATTTTATTTTCTGCATTGTACCTAAGCACTTACCTTCAAATTCTTTTGTTCACAGTAACGTATATGTGTGTGTGTGTGTGTGTGTGTGTGTGTGTGTGTGTGTGTGTGTATTTGTTTTGTTTTGGTTGATTCACCTGCCTGTTCGGCAATGTCCGCTAAAATTTCTTCCTTCATTAAGAGAGATATCAGTTTCCAAATACACGGATGTGTATTTGTAGCTGAGCTTTTTTTGCATTATGAAAACTTTTTGCACTGTCTGTTGTTGGAATATTGTTATATGTCAGTTGACAGATGTTCCAAAGTTCTATGGGTAATGTGGGCTCAAAACTCTGCAACACTGTACAGACCAGTATGACGGTTTAGAGTATATAATATAAAAATGGGAGTAGTGCATCACTGAAGAAAAAAACCCAACTTGTCATCCAGTTGATGATACTAACAAACTGTCACATCAAACTGTCAACCAGTTATTTTTCTACCTTTTATGGCAAATTGCCTTAGGGCCAGTTATCTATGTGGCAAAAATCTTTGGGGTGGAAAAGCTTACAGCAAAAATGCTTGTGGCAAAGATGCTTATGGTGAAACTACCTACAACCAGATGAAATATTTCAAAATATGGAGCAGATATAGAAAGAGAGGGAAATCTTCAGGGAAAACAGACTTGGAAAATAACTACAAGTGAAGTTTCAGATAAGGAAGATAATAATCATAAAAGGAAAGTAAAAAAAAAAAAAGAGGAAGGTGAGGAATAAAGAAATGACACAAATAAAATTCCCTGATTTGAAGAAGGATTGAGTATGCAAATGAAAGGGTTTACTAAGTTCTACGTAGATTAACCAAAGTAACACATACAACTAGATGTATTTTGGTAAAATTCCTTTATTATGAGGATTAAAAGAAAATATTACAAATTTCCAGAAAGAACATGTTACTTAGTAAAGAAAAAGAATCAGATTGACATCTTACTTTCTAAAGGCAATACTTGAAGCTAGAAGATAGTGCAATACTGAGGACAGAGAGAAAAGGACTGCCAACAAACAATTCTATGCCCAATCAAGTTATCATTCTTCTTGCAGGCTAGAAGAAAGAATTCTGGATATGCAAAGATGAGCTATAATGCCACTCCTCTACCCTATCTGATGAAAATACTCAAGAAAATACCTGAACCAAATAGCATAAGAACCAGAATAGAAATCTCAAGATGGAGATGATGAATAGAAAACAGTGTAATAAGCCTTGCAATATATGTGTTAAAACTAAATGGATAATGATTGTCTGACTGGGAATTGATAATATAACTGCCAAGTAAGGATTCTTAAAATAGAAGAGACATATGGCAAGGGAAAAATCTAATGAATCTGGAACCAAATGTATTGAACTATGTCAGCAAAATTGAGGAGTTGGAAGGGGGGTAAAGCAAAGTAAAAGCACTCTAAAGGACAAGGGGAATGGAATGGGGAATTAAAACACTCTAAATCTTTCATCTAGGAAAAGGGAATAGAATATATTGGTGGAAATATTATTTGGTTTTTGGTTGTTATATAATATTATCAAATTGTGGAGAAATGGATGTTAGGTAAGTAGTATCAGAAGTATCAGAATAAAAAAGCACATTATTTGCAGATTAACAAGGCACGACAAAAAATAATAATGCACTGAAAAATGAAATTAATAGTAACTTGAACAAATCAGTAAAAATAAAGAAAAGGGAAAAGAGCAAACAGCAAAATAAATAACAAACAGAAAGCAATATTAAAGAAATACAATGAATGAGATATATAACTTGTCCCTCTACATAGTGATAAGAGGATTTCTCTTAAACACGGAGTTTCAGACTGGGTTATAAGGCAAAATCCAGGTATATGACATTTTACAAAAAAACACACTTAAAAGAAGTTACTAAATATCTTTCTTGTTTTAGTGCTATGAATTTCAGAATATAAATGTAAATATATATATCTCTACACACACCTATCTATCTATCTATCTAAAATTAGGAATAAAAAAAGAAGTAGGCATGATAAGTACTAAGTAAAATCAAATTTAGTACAGAGACAGATGATACCTGGTCATTTAGCAAACACATATATATTTTTTATATTCCAGAATACTCTAGAGGGATATTTTCTTTATGATATTCATGGCAATTTAGATACCTACCTGCATTACCATCGCTTTGCAAATAAATTTTCCTTAGTGTAATGTGAATTTGGGGACAATTTATGTTCCTTTAAAATAAGTTAAAAATAGTATGTTTAACTTGATTTTTCCCCCTATGTTTATTTATTTATTTTGAGAGAAAGAGAGAGCATGCATGAGCAGGGGAGGGACAGAGAGAGAGGGAGACAGAAAATCCCAAGCAGGCTCTGTGCTATGAGCACAGAGCCCGACATGGGGCTCAATCTCATGAACCTCGATATCATGACCTGTGCTGAAATCAAGAGTTGGACGCTTACTCGACTGAGGCAACCAGGTGCCCCTAACTTGTTTTTTTTCTGAAAACAGTATAACTTTATTTAAACATGCTTTTTTTCTATATTTGACAACACAAGAGTGACAAGAAAAATGAGATGAAAACAAAATGAAGGCAGAAATATCAGACAATGGAAACTTATCCAAATGGAGATGAAAACTTGAGGGTGAACAGGAGCAAATTCATACCTCAACATTCTGAGAATAAATTACTTGGAATGGTATAATATGTAAATGAGGTTTATAAAGTAAACGGCAGTACCAAATCTCTTGAAATATGAAAAAAGAAAATACGCTTTACCTTAAGTGACATTTAATTACCCCAAGAAAAACATATACAAAGATTCTTCTAAAAATAGGATGGATATGGTCTCCTTTAAGAGATGAAGAAATAGAAATTAAACTACTATTGGATCTTAGAAATAGCAGAAGTAAATTTTTTGGTTTCCTTTATAAATGATTGCATAATCCCTCCAAATTATGTATTCTGAGACATTGTCAATTTTTTTTTCAAAAGTAACATTCTGTTATAATACTATCCCCACTTTCTAATTAAAACTGTTGTTAAGCATGGACCACCCAATTCTTTTTAGGTAGCAAGAACAGTATATGAATACATAAAATAAGTTACATTATTATGTCATCCTTTAGATAAGGTTTCACTGTTTCATGCATTTTATGTAAATGAACCAATATTCTTATGTAAATACATGCATGTGCCTGTTAAAAAAAATCATAGTAGCTACAGCCTACAAAACAAGGTTCTGGTTAAAAGAAAATCATATTAGATTTTAATATTCCAGCGAAATCCAAAATATCTTGAAAAATGATGTATGACTAAGTGAAGATTTAAAAAATTTACCAGTCTACCCTCACTGAACTAACCTAGATGAAATGACTGATTACAGATAAAATCTCACTTTCACTCCTGCACAACTTCCTCAAAGATTTGTTTGGGAACTGTCTCATGCTTAGTCATCCTCCAAATATGATTTTTATGAGCAAAAGCAGTTAGCTATTTTTGTGTTATACAAGATGAGAAAAGATGTATGAGTATTCCTTTTTAAGCAACATAATTTGATTTTTATGCTTATTCAATATCAAAAAAAGTGGTTCATTTTTACATTTTAGAATTACCATATGGATATATTTCAATGAAGATCCATTCCTATTGAAAGCCTGGAGAACTTTTGTTTACAATAAGAGGTAGAGCAACAGAGGATAATTTATACATTGTCTATGTATATTTTATTTCCATTCCAATTTTTGAATGGTAGACTTTGAACAGAATAAGTATACTTAGTCTCCAGAAATGTGAAAACATGAAAGAGCAGATCCTTAAAAATCACCACAATGCACATAAAATTCTGTCTGTATCCTCTAATAATAGTTTTGACTGTTTATTGAGTACTTTCAATGTGCCAGACATTGTCCTGTGGATATCTCATTTAATCCCCATAATAGATCTATGTGGCAAGCATAGTTATTCTCACTTTAGTGAGTAAGGGAACAAAGTTAGAGACATCACATGGGAAAAATCTTAGCTCAAAGTCTGACTTCAAAGTTCTTTCACCTAAAATAAAGGCTATTTATCAAAAACATCTAACTCTAAGATGACAATGTGCAAAGTAGTCATTAGCAAATAGAACCCAGAGAGGAATGCACGCATGCACACGCGCACCCACATACACGCACACACGCACGCGCACACACACACACACACTCACACTCCTTAGGTGAAAAGGCTAGCATACTAAAAAGATACAATAAAATTTCATTCACCTGGAACCATCAAAGAATTAGAAACTTTAAATAAAAGAGGGTTTTTTTTCAGATATTTAAAACATAATACTCTTTCAATATTTAAAATATTTAAGGACATTTTTCTAAACATATATTTTCCTATATTCTTAAAAGAATGAACCTTGAAAAACAACATAACTTTTCTTGATAATGCAGGCTTATTCTTTTGAAAATTGGGATTTCTCTGGTTAACAAATTCAGTGAGTTGTGCTGTCATTAAAGTGATCATCTTAGTATGCACAGTGAGTGCAGTGCTATTTGCCCTTATTGTAATAGGACCTGGATGACCATGTTTTTTGATTTCTTAAATCTTTTCTAAGATTTTCCTATTTTCTTTTATTAATTGGCCTCTATAAGCAAGCCTACCTCTGCCCAGTATGCCCCTCAGTCCATTAAAAAAATCTCTAAACAAGCATGTTAGGAAATAGAAAAACAAGTTGATCTTTCAACCCTACTTCCTTCCTTCCTCTCTTCTGTCTTCAACACATATTATGTGACTATTTTAGATGCCAGGCACTGTGGTAGTTGCTGCTTAAAATTAAATTTTATGTTATAATAATCATGAAAATGACCGATAAACAATTCCTCTATAATATTAACTCTCTGGCCTTTGGGACACATAGCTCAACAATGTATAGAGTACCCTATACAGTGAGAGAGCAGCTACCGGATAGGAAAAATTTATAAAGTCCCCACTTAGGCCTTACACTCCTGGAGTGTAAAGAAGATGCTATCTCTTATGTAGAAAGAATGACATTGTGATAATGTAAAAGGTGCATGTGAAGGCTTATAAGCAGAGGAGCCCCAATAAGAGTACAAGTAAGATAAAGGGCATCTATGTAAACAAAAGCAAAGAGACGGAGAGAGAGAGAGAGAGAGAGAGAGAGAGAGAGAGAGAGAGAGAGAAAACCCAACTTTGAAGCCTATGATTATAATTACATCATAATGTAATTATATAAACTCCTAATATAATCTAGTGGTAAGTCAGAAGCTGCTTGTATTGGTCCATCAGATCACGGACTACAGAGCCACATCCCCATAGCCTTCTTTCGGTCTTAGATTCTGCCTAGGAATGCTTTATTAAATAACTCAGCTAATGCTGATGCTGGTGGTCCAGAATCCATTCAACAGATTGAATAGGATCCATTCAATGGCTGTTCAATATCATTTATAGAATAATATCAATATTGTAATATCAATATTACACTTGAAAAAGAAAGGTAAGGTTTTACATAAATTGGAAAAAGAAAATGGCTATGGTAGTTCAGGGATGACCTGGGCACAGGTTTGGGTGCAGTGTCTCTCAGTATGGTTCGCTTAACACCTGTAAAATAATCACCCACAGCGCTTGTTAATAAAATGTGGATCCCTCAGTCTTATCCCAGATCTAGTGAATTAGAAAATTAGGCCTAAGCCCAGGAATCTTTGTTTTTAACAACCTCCCTTCTAAGACTCTAAAAAGTAGTCTTTTATAATAAACAGTTATAATGGGAAACTACATTAGAAATAAAATACCCTTGCAACAAGTTAAAATGGATTTTCTATCTTATCTACATACAAAGACCATTCCTTTGTTCACTCATTAACGATCTATGGAACACTCATTATACGTCACACAGTGTATCTAGATGTTGATAGTATAAAGATGGCCAAGAGATAGTCCCTGAACTCAAAAAGTTCAGTCTAATGTTTGCAAGGACAGTAAAATCAACAGTCTTTTCAACTAATAAGTTTTAATTAATTCCTATCAAAGAACATGGACAAGTGATCATTGTAATCAATTAATATAACTTGACCCATAAATCCTCTTTAAAAGACAGCAACAAAATAAGTCCTTTTGAATGACCTCTATACTGCATTCTAGTCATTCATCTCTTATCGTGAGATGTTACGGATGAATATAGTTTTTAGGTAAGTGAAAAATACTTATAAAGTACCAAATTACTTTGACTCTAATCACCTTTGGTATACTTTCTAAAATTTAATACAAATTACCTGGTCTCCCCAACTTCACCCAGGTGAATGATTAACCATCATTAAATGAGTAAATTCCTGCTTCTGCTCACTCTGCAGCATGGTGCACAAGACAGAGCTGGATAGCAAATCAGAGTCTGCAGTTTGGCAGGTCCATCCTTGCGACTTTTGATTGGAAATTCATATTTAATATCTCTACTTTCTGTCTTCATACATATGCTTGTATCTCCTGATCAGGAGTCAAGAGCACCTTGTTGGTATGGTAATTTTTGTCCCTTGAGTTTCCAGAGTAAATTTTCTTTATATTACGTATTTTATGTTTTCAGTTAGACAATCTCAAACAAGCATTTGAAATTTGCTGAAAATTTTCTGCATGCTTGTTTCTAAATATCTGTATGGTAACAAACAGATATATCCCTGTTACACTAAACAATATATCAAAAATAAATTTGCATGGTTTCATTGACCTAACCTAACTCACCACTTACAGTACCATTCTATAAAATAATGATACTCTAGAGGCACTGGAGGTATACAGAGTCATTGCTATACTGTGTCAACTTCAATAAGTACAGTCCTTCTAATGTGATTTGTAGGAAGAATTGAGAGTTGCCAGGAGAAGCCAGGAAATAAAATTTATTTAATCAACTTAACTAAAACTTATATTAAAATTTTACCAAAATTTTGTATTAATGTTTTTTAAAAAAATTGTAGTAAAGGTAATAGTCCTCTGTTTTAGGACAAAAAGGATGAGTTTTGCCAAGAAATAAGCCTATGCTGATATCGTCAATTAATCCAAAACAAAAAAGGCAAAAATATACAATGGGGAGAAGACCATTTCTTCAACAAATGGTATCTGGAAAACTGGACAGCTACATGCAATAGAATGAAATTGGACCACATTCTTACACCATACATACACAATATTAAACTCAAATGGACTCAAGACCTGAAATCTTTATAAAACTCTTAAAAGAAAACATAGGCAGTAATTCCTCTGACATCATCCATCTCAACATTTTTCTAGATATGTCTCCCAAGGCAAGGTAAACAAAAGCAAAAATAAGCTATTTGTACTATACAAAAATAAAAAGTTTGCATAGGAAAAGAAACCATCAACAAAACAAAAAGGCAACCTACTGAATAGGAGAAGGTATTTGCAAATGATATATCCAATAGGGGCTAAATATCCAATATATAAAGAACTAATACAACTGAACACCAAAAAAACCCAAATAATCTGGTTTTAAAAAGAACAGAGGACCTGGATAGACATTTTTCCAAAGACCTACCCATGGCCAACAGACACATGAAAAGATGCTTAGTATCACTATACAAGGAAATGCAAATAAAACTACAATGAGATATCACCTTACACCTATCAGAATGGCTAGAATCAAAAACACAAGAAATAACAATTGTTGGAGAGGATATGGAGAAAAAGGAACACTTGTGCACTGTTGCTGGGAATGCAAGTTGGTGGAGCCACTGTGGAAAACAGTATGGAGGTTTCTCAAAAACTTCAAAGTAGAAATACCATATGACCCAGTAATTCCGCTCTTGGGAATTCATTTCCCAAAGAAAATGAAAACACGAATTTGAAAAGATATATGCACCCCTGTGTTTATTGCAGCATTATTTACAATAACCAAAATATGGAAGTAACGCAAGTGTCCATTGATAGACGAAAGGATAAAGAAGATGTGTATTTATATATAATGGAATATTACTCAGCCATAAAAAAGAACGAGATCTTGCCATTTGCAACAACAGAAGTTGATTTAGAAAGTATAATGCTAAGTGAAATAAGTCAAACAGACAAAGGCAAATATCATATAATTTCATTTATATGTAGAATCTAAAAACAAAACAAATACATAAAAAGCAGAAATAGACCCATAAATAAATATAAATGATGCAGCCAGAGGGAGGGTGAGTCGGGTGGGGGGGGGTGGGCAGAATGAGTGGAGAGTGGGAGATACAGGCTTCAAGTTATGGAATGAATAAGTCGTGGAGATAAAAGATACAGCATATGGAATACAGTCAATGGTATTGTATTAGTGTTCTAAGATGGCAGTAACTATACTTGGGAGCATAGCATAATGTAGAGGCTTATCGAATCACTATGCTGTATACCTGAAACTAATGTAACACTGTGTATCAACTATACTTCAAAAAAGAAAAAGCCCATGAGATTAGAAACTAGTTTCCCTAAATGTTTAGACACTTTGTTTCTAGATCCAACTTTCTATAAAGGAGCTATTTCAAAGTTGAAGGAAGCCACCAAAATGTCTACAATGCCACAAAATTACTTAAATTTGAAAACTGTATTTGAATCACAAACATTTCAACAATGAAAAAATCTTATTAATTCAAAACTTTGGAAGTGTCAATTAGGGAGGCAGTCCAAAGTTCAAAATGGCATTAAATAATATTTATTCTACAGATACAAGTTAGTACAGAAAGTAAAAAAAATTTAAAGTCTTATTTAACAATAAATTAAATATGAATAACATATTCTGCATTTATTTATGCAATTATCCAGTAAAATATAATGCCTGAGCTAACATTTTTTGTAGTGTACTGCCACAAAAAAGCAAAACAGATGTAGAACTAATAATTAGTTTTGTCCCCACATTTCAACATTTTCAACAACTGCCATATGCTTAAAACTTATTAACAATGAAATGTTCCCTTTTGTTACTCTTTAAATACACGTCAATCTTCTTTGTACAATGCATCAGCTATATTTCCACTGAGCCTATCTCTTTACACATAAGACTATGATTTGAGTCACTATTTTGGTTAAAAAGTACCTTAAGTTTCCTTCAGCCATAGTTTGTATTCCATTTTCCTCTTAAGGACTGTTAACAGTTCTTTACTGTTTTTAATTCTTCTGGAGTGTAAGATCTTTAAAATTGGGGTTGGAAGAGTAAAGTCATTTTGGAGATCATTATAAAACTGACAAAAAGCAATCTGAAATTGCTAGCCTAAAGAAATAGACCTAAAGATTCAACTGTTATGAGATCAAAACTTTGTGCTAAATCTTACAACTGTACTGATAGGAAACATTCAATCTGATGCCAGAACTTTCTTCTTAAAGAAACAGGAATTGTGCTGGTATAATGCATAAGGATAAGTGCAAACATTTACACACATGAAATCCATTAATTATAAATAAGGCCTTCAGACAGAGGTGGAAGTGTAGCTTTATATATTTGCTGCTGGTACAACAGTTTTCAGGTATTTAAAGAGTGACTCAGTAATACATGCATGTCTGTAGATAGCAGTATGTGTATTAAATTTATGCATTCCTTTTTGTGCTTATTGTTATTTTCAGTCCATTACATAGCAGGGTGGTATAAAGGAAAAAGAAAACTTGGGATTTACTTTATGCTCCAAGGGTACTTCATGTGTAACTTTGTCATTGAACTTCAGGCTGCCAGGACTTTTTCTACCAAAGATACAAGGTTACTGTGAGGATCCATGACATGTGTACTGTATGTATTACATTTATGTCAAGTAATATATGTAGACATGCTTTTCAAAGTAAGGTTTTTCAATAAGATGTCACAATAATTTATTATAAATAATTAAGTACTCAAGTTTGCAACACGTTACTTATTCTTTTTTTCTTTTTTCTTTTTTTCAACGTTTTATTTATTTTTGGGACAGAGAGAGACAGAGCATGAACGGGGGAGGGGCAGAGAGAGAGGGAGACACAGAATGGGAAACAGGCTCCAGGCTCTGAGCCATCAGCCCAGAGCCCGACGCCGGGCTCGAACTCACGGACCGCGAGATCGTGACCTGGCTGAAGTCGGACGCTTAACCGACTGCGCCACCCAGGCACCCCAACACGTTACTTATTCTTAATGTAAGAAGTATTCAATACACCCTTATAATATAAATTATGTTCTGTCTCTCTTTCAACTAAGTGTATTCTGACACGCTTTTTTGAGGAAGGAATGTGTTGTGTATGTGACTGCCATCCATCACACGCATGGTCATGTTGGATAAGAGATTGGCAACTGCTCTTTAAGTAAAATCAGTTAGGGAGAAAAGATGATATTATCCTTATTATTAAAATAGCCCAGGTTAAAGGCCTCCTCTTAACGTTATAACTTATACAGTTCATACAATACAATATAACTCATACATTCTACAAAATGTAAGTACAAAGGATTGCTTTTTTTTTTTTTTCCTTTTGGCATGTGAGGAGTATGGGAAGTAAGCACCTGGGAGAAAGCACTGACTATGTATAGTGGGAGATAGCATAAACAATCTGGTTATCAATATGGAAAGTAATATTTAGCCATCTAATAACTAAAATTATATTTCTCCATTTAAAACCTTAAATAAATTTTCCTTTGTAAGGTACCTACCTCTTGACCTACAATTCTCAATACCCTGGTTGAGTAGTTAATAAATTCCTTGAACAGATTTTTATTTTAGTTACTGTTTAGTACAGAAGAAAGCATGCACTTTTATGCCAACACATTTTTCATTTCCTTTTAAGATAGTCATATAGCTTAGTAAATTTCTTTTTCTTTTTATTTTTTTTTTTTAGTGTAGCAAAAACTTTTCATAGTCAATCTTGAAAAAATATTTGGAAATATTTTAAGAAGATTTCACATCATGATTCACTCTTTGATATTTACTGACCTATTAAGTGGCAGCTAACTTGTTTTGCTATCTACACAGTGCCAGACCTTAAGGAAGCCTAATACGAGAGACAGAAAAATTAACAAGGCATCTTCAGCACGGGGGGCTGTTGGGCTATGCTGGAGACACCTTCAAGGTTGAAGAATGTCTTCCAAGAAGACACCAAAGGCGAGTCCTGAAGTCAGTGTGGGAAAGTGAAAATTCAGAAAGGGTATTTGAAGCTGAGGGAATATCATAAGAATTTATATCCTACATTACATGTTTGTCATGATCACATTTACCTTTTAGAGAGATGACTTTAATTGCAAGATAGAGAATGGATTAGAAAAAGGCAAAAATAATATATTAAACACTATTCCATTTTCATAATGTATGCAAATTCACAATGTAGCCTGTAAGAACTTACATGAAATGAAATAAACACAACATTTAAGGTAGAAAAAGAATGTTCTTTAAGCCATTTTTGGTGATAGTAAAAAGCTAAAAACAAAAATCCTCCCAAAACATAATAAACAACAACAAAAATCCCTAAAATGTAAATAAGGGAATGGTTAAAGAATTATGAAATTCAGCCAAGAGAAAGAATTCACTAGTATATTTTCAGAGTCTAAGATAATAGAAATGGAAAAATATAACCTGTATTCAGAGATGTCCAAAACCAAAAGGTACCTCTTAGATTGATGAAACATGCTAATTATATATATATATGAATTTCTATATTTCAAAAACATCTTAAATTTAAAAGCATGTTCTAACAGTATATATACCAAATCATATTACAAATTTGATCAATTGTAGACCACTCACATGCAAATGGATGCGTGCGCACACACACACACACACACACACACACACACACACACACACCCTTAAGCAAAGTCATGCAACATAGAAGCCAAACATTTATATTTGTATATACAGAGAGATACAGAGATATATAAACATACAGAAAGAATATTATAGAACACAAACTCATATTTGTGATATTCTTTTGCCACATAGTTACTCCAGTAATGTGATTAAGATGAAAATAATGTGGGTGGAAGAAAATAGAGTTGCATATGGTAAGGGTAGGTGAATCTAAAGTGGAAAGATCTGAGGAAGTTATAGACACAGCTGTGATGTGTGCAGGGTTTTAGAAATGCATATAAAAACCGATAATGGGAATTATAATAAACATTTCTAAAATATTGCTCATGGAGTCTAAGACAAGCAAAACTGTTGAGTTTTCAAAAATGTATTTAAACTTCAGACTGCCCTTTGACTTCGATCATATTGCAGGACTGAGTCATGCAAGTTGCAATTTATAAGAATCGTATTTATCAGTGGGGAAATTGAAATAAAAGGGTTTTGGGAATGATTAAGTTTATTCACTTATTAAAAAAATAACTGCGTATGTATATACACATATATACAAATATTTATATACACAGATATATATGGACACACATATATACTAATCCCACTTGTATATTTTATACAATATGCGTATTATGTGTTTGTATATACTTATTACATATATATTTCTTATATTTAAATAAATATATATGTACTTTTAAAACTCACATATATGTTTTTTCTATTCCTTGATTTTCAGATGGTAACACTGAATGCTAGTCTTTCTGAAAATTATCCATCAAATTTGAAATACACATCACTTGTAAGACATCCTAATTTTAGAAATATTAAAATATGAAGACTTTTGTATTTATTATTATAGGAATACAGTAATACTTGAATATGTAAGAAAATGATTAGAAAGATGAAAAGAAGTTTAACATTTAATACTACAGGGAAGAATGCAATCAGGAGAAGGGCACTTATTTTTCACTTTCTGCCCTTTAAAACTCTTTCAGCAATTTTTTTTCAAATTTTTATTTAAATTCTAGTTAGTTGATATATAGCGTAATATTGGTTTCAGGAGTAGAATTTAGTGATTCATCACTTACATACAACATTCAGTGCTCATCACAAGTGCCCTCCTAATATTCATCACCCATTTAGCCCATCCCACGCCCACCTCCCCTCCATCAACCCTCAGTTTGTTGTCTATCAGTAAGGGTCTCTTATGGTTTGCTTCTCTCTCTCTTCCCACCCCCCCCCTTCCCATATGTTCATCTACTTTATTTCGTAAATTCTACATATGAGTAAAATCTTTTGGTATACGTCTTTCTCTGACTGACTTATCTCACTTAGCACAATACACTTGAGTCCCATACACATCATTGCAAATGACAAGAACTCATTCTATTTGATGGCTGAGTAATATTCCATTGCACATAAATACTACATCTTTATCCATTTATCAGTCGATGGACACTTGGGTTTTTTCCATTGTTTGGTTATTTTTGGTAACGTTGCTATAAACATCAGGGTTCATTCGCCCCTTTGAATCTGTGTTTTGGTATCTTTTCGGTAAATACCTAGTAGTGCCATTGCTAGATCCTAAGGTAGTTCTGTTTTTAAGTGTTTGAGGAACTTCCATACTGTTTTTCAGAGTGGTTGTACCAGTTTCCATTCCCACCAAAAGTGTAAGAGGGTTCCCCTTTCTCACATCCTCACCAACATCTGTTGTTTCCTGGTTTGTTAATTTTAGCCATTGTGACCAGTGTGAGATGGTATCTCTTTGTGGTTTTGATTTGTATTTCCCTGATAATGAGTGATTTTAAACATCTTTCCATGTGTCTGTTAGCCATCTGGATGTTTTCTTTGGAAAAGTGTCTATTCATGTCTCCTGCCCATTTCATCACTGGATTATTTGTTTTTTGGGTGTTGAGTTTGATAAGTTCTTTATAGATCTTGGACACCAACCTTTATCAGATATGTCATTGGCAAATACCTTCTCCAATTCTATAGGCTGCCTTTTAGTTTTGTTGATTATTTCTTTCATTTTGCAGAAGCATTTTATCTTGATGAGATCCCAATAGTTCATTTTTGCTTTTGTTTCCTTTACTTCTGGAGACATGTCTAATAAGAAGTTGCTGCCTGTGTTCTCCTCTAGGATTTTGACGGGTTTTTATCTCATATTTAAGTCATTTATCCATTTTGAATTTATTTTTGTGTATGGTGTAAGAAAGTGTCCTGTAGAAGATACTGGGCTGTAATGTTTTTAGTGGGGTCTTTGTGTAGTTTTGGAATCAAGGTAATGTTGGCCTCATAGAAGGAATTTGGAAGTTTTCCTTCCATTTCTTTCTTTCTTTCTTTTTTAATGTTTAATGATTATTTATTTTTCAGAGAGAGACAGAGTGCGAGCAGGAGAGAGGCACAGAGAGAGAGACACAGAATCCAAAGCAGACTCTGGGCTCTGAGCTGTCAGCACAGAGCCCAATGCGAGGCTCAAACCCACGGAATATGAGATCATGACCTGAGCCAAAGTCGGACGCTTACCCAACTGAGCCACCCATGTGCCCCAGAAGTTTTCTTTCCATTTCTATTTCATGAAACAGTTTTAGAAGAATAGGTATTAACTCTTATTTAAATGTCTAATAGAATTCCCCTGGGAAGCCATCTGGCCCCGGACTTCTGTTTGTTGGGAAATTTTTGATTACTTATTCAGTATCTTTGCCAGTTATGTGTCTGTTCAAATTATCTATTTCTTCCTATTTTAGTTTTGGTGGTTTGTATGTCTCTAGGTATTTGTCCATTTCTTCCAGATTGCCCAGTTTTTTGGCATATAATTTTTTGCATAATATTCTTTTATAATTGTTTGTATTTCTATGGTATTGGTTATGACCTCTTCTATTCATTCATGATTTTACTTATTTGGGTCCTTCTCTTTTCTTTTTAATAAGTCTGGCTAGGGGTTTATCAACTTTATTAATTCTTTCAAAAAACCAGCTCTTACTTTCCTTGACCTGTTCTACTGTTTTGTTTCCATAGCATTTATTTATGCTCTAATCTTCATTATTGCCCTTCTTCTTCTGTGTCAGGCGTTATTTGATGTTCCTTTCCTCACTCCTTAAGGTGTAAGATTAGGTTGTGTATTTAAGACTTCTCTGGCTACTTGAGGTATGCCTGTATTGAAATATACTTCCCTCATAGGACTGCCTTTGCTGCATCACAAAGGTTTTAGGCTGTCATGCTTTCATTTTCATTTGCTTTCATGTTTTTTTTTTTTTAATTCCTTCTTTAATTTCCTGGTTAACCCATTCATTCTTTAGTTGGATGTTCTTTATCCTCTGTGCATTTGTAGTCTTTCCAAATTTTTTCTTGTGGTTGACTTCAAGTTTCATAGTGTAGTGGTCTGAAAATATGCATGGTATGACCTCAATCTTTTTGTACTTGCTGAGGGCTGATTGTGACCCAGTATGTGATCTATTCTGGAGAATGTTCCAAGCACATTAAAAAAGAATGGGTATTCTGCTGCTTTGGGATGAAATGTTCTGAATATATGTTTTGAGTCCATCTGGTCCAGTGTATCATTCACTGGATAAAGTCCCCTACTATTACTGTACTATTATCAATAAATTTCTTTATGTTTGTTATTAATGGATTTATATATTTGGGTGTTCCAAGTTGGGGGCTTAAGTATTTACAACTGTTAGTTCTTCTTGATGGATAGATGCCTTAATTATGATATAATACCCGTCATCTCTTGTTGCTGTCTTTGGTTTAAAATCCGGTTTGTCCTCTCAGTGATTTTTAAAATAATATAATTCATTACTCATGAAATTAGAATTTCTTAAAAAAAGATCACTATGGACATTTATGTTAATTGCTATCACTGAAGTGATCTGTCCTTTGTCTTGTTGGATTCTTCACTCTTCCTACTTTCCTAAGTGTTCTACCCAATCTCCTTCACTGGGCCCCCTTCTACTGCCCAATTTTACACGTTCCGTTCACATTTCAGTTCTTAGCAATCTTTTTCCTGCAGATACTTCCCTTGGAAACATTATCTATTTAATGGCTCATAATCAGCTCACATCTATGTGTTCCTTAGGCCTCACCTCTCACATGTGAATAACAGATGAATAAAATTGGAAATAGTCTGTTACCAGGTTCTCTGATGGACATATCTAAATGCATATCATATAGTCAACACAAAATGAACATATTCAAACACAACCCATTTTATTCATTCTCATTCTTACTTTGACAATTGCTTTACATCTTGAGTAATCTATCATAAACTTCAGAATGCTAGAAACTTCAGAATCACTCCATCCTTTTTACAAGATCCCAATCTAGGCAGTCATCAGCCAACAAAATGTTGAATTTATGCCTACATTGCTTCTAATAGTCTCCCCCTTTTAAGGTCCTATAACTTGCACACATCTCTCATTTAGATTAGAATAACATTCTGAGTTCTCTCTAATCTCCCCATGTCAGTTCATACTAAAGTCATTTTCCCAAAACATAGTAAATCTATTCAGTTGATACTTCTAACTTAAAATTTGGATAAGGTTCCCACACTATAAAGCTCATACTCTTTAATTTTTAATATTTCCACAAATGTTTAGTAAATACTTATTTTGTGCCTATATATGTGATAAACAGGAGAAATACTTCCAAATAACATTGGGATTGGAGGTAAAAGCTAAGGAGAAGAGTAGCACTTGATGAGACCACAAAATTGCATATTCTGAGCTATTACTACATATCACTCAACTCTCCATTGTCCACCTCCACTTGTCTATTGTTATTCTTCTCTGCCTTCAGCCAACTCATTTGGCTCATATATGGACTCTCATATTCACCTATCCTTCTTTAAGGGATATAGAACAGTAAAACATAGCTTTAAAGGTAATGAAAATGGCTAAGAACAAACTCTATAAAACACTTAACAGTTTACAGAGATTGCTTTTACATTCACTTAATTTAACATGATCATTGACCATTACTTGACATTTAGAGTCTAAAATAGCATAGTTCACTGATTACAGGCAAAGAATAGTCAACCTAATGAATAGGTAACCGTAAATCTTATCTTCATCAAGTCATCCTATGGAAAAGTTACAAAATAAAATACTTAAATTACATAGTTTTTAGTAAATGAAGTGTTTGACATCAATAATTTCTAAGTAACTGATATTTACCATTTCAAATGTCAAACTTAAAAAAATTAACTACTTTTGAAGAGAAGCATTATAAAATATGGGCATACATCATTTCATTGTACTTTGCTTTATTGTGCTTTGCAGATATTGTGTTTCTTTACAAACTGAAGGTCTGTGGCAACCCATTGCTGAGCAAGTCTATTGGTGTCATTTTTCCAACAGCACTTGCTCACTTCATGTCTCTATGTCACATTTTGACCAGTATTTCGAGCATGCTCATTATTATTATATTTGTTATGGTGATCTGTGATCGGTGATCTTTGATATTACTATTGCATTGGTTTGGGGTGCCATAAACTGTGCACATACAAGACAGCAAACTTAATAAATGTGTATGTTCTGACTGCTCCACCAACCAGCTGCTTCCCCATCTCTCTCCCTCTCCTGTCAGTACTGATAGGCAAAATTAATAATCCTACAATGGCCTCTAGGTGTTCAAGTGAAAGGAACAGTTGAATGTATGTCACTTTAAATCAAAAGCTAGAAATGATTAAGCCTAGTAAGGAAGTCATGTCAAAAGTCAAAACATGCCAAAAGCTAAGCCTCTTACACCAGTTAGCTAAACCGTGAATGCAAAGGAAAAGTCCTAAAAGAAATTAGAAGTGCTACTCCAACTAATACACAAATGATAAGTGAAATAGCCTTATTGCTGATATAAAGAAAGTTGTAGTGATCTAAACAGAAGATCAACTACCACATTGCTTCCCAGCCTTTTGGCTAAGATGCAAACCAACTACCACCTTTCCTTAAGCCTAAACCAAAGGAAGGTCCTAACATTCCAATTCTATGAAGGCTGAGGAAGCTGCTGAAGAAAAGCTAACAGAGTTTGGTTCATGAGGTTTAAGGAAAGCCATATGCACAACATAAAAGTGCAAGATGAAGCAGCAAGTGCTGATGCAGAAGCTCCAGCAAGTTATCCAGAAGATCTAGCTACGATAAGTAATAAACTACACTAAATAGATTTTCAATGTAGACAAAACAGCCCTCTACTGAAAGAACACCATCTAGAATTTTCGTAGGTAGAAAGGGGAAGTCAGTGCTTGGCTTCAAAGCTCCAAAGAACAGGCTGACTCTTGTTGGGGGCTAATGCAGCTGGTGACTTTAAGTTGAATCCAATGCTCACTGACCATTCAGAAAATCCTAGAGCCCTTAAGAATTATGCTGAATCTACTTTGCCTGTGCTCAAAACATGGAACAAATAATTGTGAATGATAGCACATCTGTTTACAATATGGTTAATTGAATATTTTAAGACCACAGTGGAGAACTACTGCTCAGAAAAAAGGATTCCTTTCAAAATATTACTGGTCATTGACAGTACACCTGGTCACCAAGAGCTATGATGGAAATGTACAATGTGACTAATATTGTTTTCATGCTTGCTAATGCAACATCCACTCTACAGCCCATGGATCAAGAAGTAATTTTGATTTTCAAATTAAAAAAAAAAGACCTTCAGGTCTTTGATTTTCAAGTATTTAAGAAATACATTTAGTAAGCTGTAGCTTCCACAGATAGTGATTCCTTTGATGGGTCAGGTAAAGTAAATTGAAAACCTTCTGGAAAGGATTCACCATCCTGGTGCCATTAAGAACATTCATGATTTATGGGAAGAGGTAAAAATATCAACATTAACTCTTCCAGGAGTTTGGAAGTTGATTCCAACCCTCGTGGGTGACTTTGAAGGGTTCAAGACTTCAGTGAAGGAAGAAACAGGAGATGTCATGGAAATATTAAGAGAATGAGAATTAGAAGTGGAATCTGAAGATATGACTGAATTGCTGCAATCTCATAATAAAACTGACAGATGAGGAGTTGTTTCTTACGGATGAGCAAAGAAAATGGTTTCTTGAGATGGAAATTACTGCCGAAGACGCTAAGATTATTAAAATGATAACAAAGGATTTAGAATATTACATAAATTTAGTTGACTGCACGGTAGGGTTAGAGAAGATTGATTCCAATTTTGAAAAAAGTTCTATTGTGTGTAAAATGCTATCAAACAGCATCTCATGCTACAGAGAAAAATTCTTCATAAAAGGAAGAGTCAATTGATGTGGCAAACTTCATTATTGTTTTTACGAATTTGCCACAGCCATTCCAACTTGCAGTAACCACAACCCTCATCACTCAGCAGCCATTCAATCTTGAGGCAAGATCTTCCACCGGCAAAATGATTACAACTCACTGAGCATTCCAACAAGGGTTAGCATTTTTTAGCAATAAAGTATTTTTTAATTAACATATGTATCTTGTTTTTTAGATATTAATGGTATTGCACACTTAATAGACTACAATATAGTCATAGCTTTTATATGCACTAGGAAACCAAAAAATTCATTTGACTCATTACATTATTACAAATTTAGTTTTACTGTGGTGATCTGGAACTGAACCCAACTATCTTCAAAGTGTGCCTGCATACCATACACATTCCTGCCTTAATAAGTAGAAAAGTAAAGAATAATTTTAACTTTACTAAGTAATTGCAGCACATCTAAAATGATACACTGTCATAATATCATTTTGTATCTCTAATTTTTTTAGATTCCTCTTTAAGTGGAGGTCATTTCTCTTCTATCCAAATCTTTTACAAATCTCTACATTCAAGTATTGCTTCCTAGCTTTTTTGTTCTGGAAAACTAGAAAACTATGTTAAGAGTCAATAAAGCTAGTGAACATCTAAAGAGAAAGGGAGTTGCTTTAATGTGAGAGCTTTGTGATAAGTATTTTCAGTGCTCTGGGTCTTCATATTATTTTATATCTGTTTTAGGAGCTGTACTCCAATGGTGGCTTGTGCTAAAATTCATTTTCCATCAAAAGTGGGGAGGTCAGGTAATTCTAGAATTTTTCTAGGTAGCTAAAACAATGATTTAAAAAATGGGATTCAAATTTTACAAGATGAGAGTAAATCATATACAATCACTGTTCATAAGGAAATTGACATGTTGAAATTGATGCTTTCATCGTTGACTCCAAAGAAATCCAAAGAATTTCATTTTGAAAATTCATCTCAAATCTATATATTGAACTCATAGCAACAGGAAATGAGAAAACTGTATCTGTATATCTGTTTTCTTTCTTTTAATTTACGTCCAAAGGAATTCTCAGAATACAAAATGATATTTTTTTTACTCTGACATAAAAAGCCTAGACACTTAGTTCTTTAAATTTTAGGATGTTCTTAATGAATCTAGTCCCCCATGGGAATATGTGTTGCTTTTCATAGCTATTCATTCATGTTCTCTAAAGAAGTAGTTTAGCTAAACTAAATATCAAAACTGAGGATGTGTCTCTGAAGCTTTTTTACAGACATGGTACATAGCTTTTTAAAAGAAACTTGATCTGAAGAACTGAAGTCACCTGTAATAACAGGCCAGGCATAAATACAAGCCAAATTAATTTTAAACATTTCCAAAAATTGAACAAAGGTTTCTGAATCTCGTATTATCTGAATTTGTAGGTGCAAAGTATGTAGACTTAGATAAGTCTGTTTGAATATTCTTCTAACAAGAGGAATATGTGCATAAAAAACAAAAACAAAAACACTGAGACTAAAATAAAGCTGTGAATAACATGACAATTAAATTAAATTAAAGAAATGCCTTCTATATATATGTGAAAAAATATATTGTGATTAATTTGTGCATAAACGATGCATACTCCTAATAACAACACATGGCTGTGTGCTTACAGTGGGGCCAACAAGTATTCTAAATGCTTTACTTGTAAATAGTTCAACCTTTTTTTTTTTTTTTTAATTTTTTTTTCAACGTTTATTTATTTTTGGGACAGAGAGAGACAGAGCATGAACGGGGGAGGGGCAGAGAGACAGGGAGACACAGAATCGGAAACAGGCTCCAGGCTCTGAGCCATCAGCCCAGAGCCTGACGCGGGGCTCGAAATCACGGACCGCAAGATCGTGACCTGGCTGAAGTCGGACGCTTAACCGACTGCGCCACCCAGGCGCCCCTAGTTCAACCTTAAAAGGCCCTATAAGTTAGGTACTACATCAGTCAAACCCAAGTCTGCAGATAAGAAAACTCAGGTGCACAGAAGTTAAAGCTGCCCAAGTTGACACAACTAGACAGTAGAGGCACGGTTAAGAGAAAGTAGAAGAGCTGTTAATATAACTTAAGGATATTTTAGTTAGGACAGTCTCTATATGGTATGACTTCTGAAATACAAAATGTTGAATCCAGTGTAAAAATGGAGTAATGGGTATTTTTAATTCAATAATTTAAACATTACACGGAACAAATTAGAAAAGAAATTCCTCAACCTGTTAAAGACACCCATGAAAAAACCACAGCTATCACAATACATAATGGTGGGAGATTGCATGTTTCCCCTTCTTAAGATGAGGAACAAAATGGGGCACCTGGGTGGCTCAGCCGGTTAAGCACCTGTTGGTTTCAGCTCAGGTCATAATCTCACGGTTTGTGGTTCGAGCCCCGCATGGAGCTCTACACTGACAGTGTGGAGCCTGCTTCAGATTCTGTCTCTGTCTCTGTCTCTCTTTGCCCCTCCCCTACTCTCTCTCTGTCTCTCTCAAAATAAATAAACTTAAAAAAAATTAAAAAAAAAAAAGGTGAGGAACAAAACTTTTACCACTTGTATTCAGTATTGTACTGGAGTTTATAGCCAGAACAATTGGGCAAGAAAAAGAAAGAAAAGATAGCCAGATCTCAAAGGAAAAAGTCAACTGATCTTTATTTACAGAGTACATGAACTTATATAGAGAGAATACTAAGGAATCTATTAAAAAAAACTATTAGAATAGAAGAGTTCAGTAAGATAGTAGGAAAAAAGACCAATACACAAAAGTCAATGGTATGTGTCAACACACTAGCAATAAACAATCTGAAAGTGAAATTAAGAAAACCATCCCATTTACAATAGCATGAAAAAAACTTAGAAATAAACTTTTTAAAAGGTGTAAGGCTTAAGATTTGATAACACTGTTGTAGGATATTAAAGAAAACCAAAATAAGTTGAAGGATATGCTATATTTCTGAATCAAATGCTTAACATTGTTAAGACAATAATCTTGAAATTGATCTACAGATTCAACACATAGGTATCAAAATTCCACCTGTCAATTTCATAGAATTGAAACCTGATTAGGATTTTACATGGAAATGCAGGAATAATCAAAACAATCTTGCAAAAGAAGAATAAAGTGAGAGAACAGATGCTTCACATAATCAAAATAATGAGGTACTGGCATAAAGATAAACAGACATTAGATTAATAGAACAGAACCATGAGTCAGGAAATAAACCCTTACATTTACAGTCATTTGATTTTTGACAGAGATACTAAGGCCATTCATTGGGAAAGAAGTATCTGTCCAACAGATGGTGATGTGTTTAATTAGAGATCCACATGAAAAATAATGAAACTGGACTCCTTCCTCACACCATATACAAACATTAACTCAAAACTGATCATAGACTTTAGTGTAAGAGCTAAAACTAGAAAACTCTTAGCAGAAAACAAAGGAATACTGGTACAACTGGGTGGCTGGGTTAAGCGTCTGACTTCGGCTCAGGTCATGGTCTCATGGTTCCTAAGTTCAAACCCTGAATCGGGCTCTGTGCTGATAGTTCAGAGCCTGCTTCAGATCCTCTGTCTCCTTCCCTCTCTGCCCCTCCCTGCTCTCTCTCTCTCTCCCTCTCTGTCTCTCAAAAATAAACATCAAAAAAAAAAAAAAAAAGAAAGAAAACAAAGGAATAAAATTTTGTGACCTTGGCTTAGGCAAAGTCTTTTTTTTATTTTATTTTATTTTATTTTATTTTGTTTTATTTTATTTTATTTACTTTTTTAAATGTTCATTTATTTTTGAGAAAGAGACAGAGCGCAAGCAGGGGAGGAGCAGAGATAGAGGAGGGACACAGAATCTGAAGCAGGCTCCAGGCTCTGAGCTGTCAGCACAGAACCTGACATGGGGTTTGAACTTCAAGCTGTGAGATCATGACCAGAGCCAAAGTTGGACACCTAACTGACTGAGCCACCCAGGTGCCCTATTTTATTAACAAATTTTTTTTTTAATGTTTATTTATTTTTGAGAGACAGAGAGACAGAGCACGAGTGGGGGAGGGGCAGAGAGAGAGGGAGACACAGAATTGAAAGCATGCTCCAGGCTCTCAGCTGTCAGCACAGAGCCCAATGTGGGGCTCAAACTCATGAGCAGTAAGATCATGACCCGAGCCAAAGATGGACGCTCACCCGACTGAGCCACCCAGGCGTCCCAAGGCAAAGCCTTCTTTAGATATGACACCAAAAACACAAGCAAAACAAGAAAAAAATAATAAATTGGATTTCACCAAAATTAGGAACTTTTGTGCTGTAAAGATGATACCATCAAGAAAATGAATAGACAATCTATGGGTGGGAGAAAAATTTTGTAAATCATGTAACTGATAAAGGACAACTCAAACGTCCATCAACTGGTGAACGGATACACAAAATACAGTATATCTATATATTGTGATATTATCTGTCAATAAAAGGGAATGAAGTTAGGATACATACTACAACATGGACAAACTTGAAAACATTATCTTAAATGAAAGAAGCCAGTCACAGAAGATCACATATTGTATGATTCCATTTGTATGAAATGTCCAGGATAGGCAAATCTATAGAGAAAGACAGTAAATCAATGACTTTTTAGTTTGGGAGGTGAGGGAGAAAGAGAATAGGAAGTGACCCCTAGTGGGTACATGGATATTTGGGGGGTTAATTAAGACATTCTAAAACAGATTGTTTTGTCATACAGCTCTATGAATATATTAAAAACCATTGAATTGTTCACTTTACATAGATGAAATACATGATATAGGTTATATGTCAATAAAGCTGTTAAAATAACAAACATAATTTTTTTTACCTTATATAAACTACTTCATGAATAAAATCTTAGATGGTGTCCCTGGGAAATGCTCCCTTTGTGAAAGACAACAAAATGTTTAAATCCTTTTCATCACGTGCTCCCTAGTTTGATCAACACCAAGCAAGAACAGTTCTAGTATTGAACTATTATCAGATAAAATAGTTTAATATTAATCAATGTAAACCTAAAATTACTAACCTGTAATAGTTTTTCTTGCAAATATAATCGACTTAGAGCAACAATTTAATACGGCAAATTAATTCATTTTTGCAAGTTGGGGGCACATTTTGAAACTGACTTATTTGGTAGAATGAGACTTCGTCACCCATCATTTTAGTAAGTCCATGGGAACATTATCAAAGAGATTCACTCATTCTCTGTGAACATTTATTGAGTACTGATTATGAGCTTGGCACTGTGATAAGTACTGGGTATCTGGTGGTAACCTTTCCTTGAGGGCAAATAGTGGAATACTGGTAATGCCTACTCTAGTAGTAAGCAGGACAAGATACTTTATGGTGTTTTATGCTTTATGGTAAAAATTTCCCAGGACTCAGTCAACATTGTTTTCCTGTGTGGTAGAACTCTTTTTTAATATTTTTAAATATTTTTACTTTTTAAATATTTTTTACTCTTTTTAAATATTTTTACTTTTTACTAAAGGCGCAGCATGCTATAAGGACGCATTTTTAACCAAATGAGTCACCCAGGCACCCCTATGGATGCATTTTTAATTCACTTTGCTTGGTTTTATTTTTTCTCTGTGTCTTAATTTCCAAATCCACAAAATAGGGATAACTGAATCTACCTTGTTAGGTTCTTATGAGAATTACATGAGATAATCTATTTAAAGCACATAGGTTATTACCTATGTGCTTGAGTAAAGATTCAATAAACATGATGATGATAATGATGATGATGGTGGTGGCAGTGGCAATGGTGGGAATTTACATATATGTATATATACATACACGTACATATTCCTGTATGTACAGAGATGAATTCTGTCTCCCTCTAGGTCTGTGTTCTGGTTCAGCTATTTATTTAAAAAGCACATAATTTTATCCTTTGTTCATCTTGCTTTCAAAATTATATGGATATATCCTGAACTAGCAACTATGTACAACTGGTTTCAATCCGGCTTCTATGCTATATCTGGTTATAAGAAGTGGTATGTCAGATATTATTTGAAGGTCATGTAATTTGTCCATTCTTCTATGTATTGTAAATTCTATGGTTGCATAAAACATAACTCCCAAAAGGCTACAAAGTTGGACTATATATATCTTAACCCCTTGCAGAAACTCCATTTTTCAATTGAAAAAGTAAAGAATAAACTGCCATAAGAAATCTATTTATGCACTTGTATTTGAAATTATGTAGAAGCTATAGCTATGAACCTCTTAATCATAATCTCCAAAGATGCTTTCACATTCTAGAAATGCATTTTTTTCACTTCTCTTGTGAGTAATTACTTTTAAAAAACACTAAGAAATGGTATTTGTGGAAAATTATTTGTAAGGTATGTATTTTTCAACTCCTTTAGGTACAATTCTTAAATAAACTTTCACCATCAGAAGGCTATAAACTCAAACTGTATTATCTATTATATAAAATATATAAAATAACAAGGAATGATTTACTTGACTATTGTAATGCATACAAAGGACTGAACTTCTTTCCTACAAGTTTATCATATTCAGTAGTTAAAATTCACTGTTTCCCAACGCTCTCCTGCCAGGGAACCTTTGTAGCCAATACCTACCTATGTGCTAAAGCTCAACTGACACAACAGTTATTAATAGACCTATACAAATAAGGATTATTGGATATAAAAGGAGAATCAGCAGTTTATTTTTATTTTATTTATTTATTTATTTTAAAGGGAAGAGCAAGGCTACAAATGTGCTATTAGCACCCAATGTATGCAAGAAAGAGAAGTGATTGAAATTTTCTAATTTTCTTTTCAGTTATATTTGAGAGGTGCTGTGTCAATAAAACAAGAATATACTACCATAGAAACAGAGCAATTAACAGTAAAACAGAAAAAAAAAAAAAGTTGTGCTAATCTATAATATTTCCCAAGACATGAAATTCAGAATTTCTCCACATATTCAGTTAATCTGATAGGCAATAGACTAAATCCATTATTATTTTTATTTATAAGTCTTATATGTTAGTTTTCAGTTGTTTGTTGTTGGCAGAAAGCAATGATAACATTCAGAGTTCTAGTAGTGCATTTCAAAGTAAAATAGGAATTCATTGTTGAGGGAAGTCCTGTACACTAAAGGAGTCTGGCAGACATCCCTGGCTCCTGACCACTGAATACCAGTAGTTCTTTCTCAGTCACAGTGAAAACCTAAAAAGGACGTTAACATTACCAATATGTCCCTTGGGGGAGTAGAGGAAGAGCATACTAGCCGTATTTTTTTTTTTTTAAATGGAGGTAAATATTTAAGTGTAGAAAATAAAAATGATAAAATCTATAAAACAGAATATAAGAAGATAATTTTACTACCTTGCAGTAGTGATTTCCTTTCTTACCATGACATAAAGACCAGAGACCAGAAATCACAAAGACTGACACATTTGACTAAAAAAAAAAAAAAAAAAAAAAAGTGAAACTTAAATCCAGCAAATTATGTAAAACAAAGCAAAATTATGTAACAAAAGCAAACAAAGTAAATTATGTAAAACAAAGCAAAAATGAATTGGGAAAAATATTTATATTTACAAAAGAGACTAATTAATAATCTTAATATTAAAAATTCTTCCAGGGCACCTGGGTGGCTCAGTCTGTTAAACTTTTGGTTTTTGATATTGGCTCACGTCATGATCTCACGATTCTTGAGATTGAGCCCTGCCTCAGGCTCAGCGCTGTGCACAGCCTTCTTGGGATTCTCTCTGCCTCTTTCTCTGCCCCTCTTCCCCCAAATAAATATATTAAACATTAAAAAAAAACCTCTTCCATGAAATCAGTGAAAAAGAAACTACATAAAAGAAAAATAAACAAGTACATAGTAGTTGCCTTACATGAATTTCCTCATTAGGAGAGGATATAAAATTCTCAACAATTTTCTAAAGTAGTTTTTAGAATCACATCAATTTTATAGTAAGGTCAATTAGCTTGCCACTGTTACACAGCATGGTAGTGGTAAAGGTTGGGATTCAAGCTCTAATGTTAGAGCTCAGAGTCTTATCATTGCTCTCTACCAATAATAGACAATTTCACTGCTGCAAGTATATTAATTTTATATAATTATTAATAAAGCAAATAGATACCTATATGAGACAGAATCTGCACTCTCTACTTGTAATCGAGAAGAAAAAGACATAATTTAAATAATTTCCAATAGGGAATTTACTTACTAAAATATAGCATATCCATAACATGTAATATCAGACAGAAATTAAAAAGAGTGAGGCAAATATATATGTAGCAATATGGGAAGATGTTAGTAATATGTTGGTAGATTTTTTAAAAAGCAGCTTGCACAACAGAATTAGAGTACAATCTCACTTGTATAATTTTGAAATTTAATATATATAATTATATACTTACATAACTCTAAGGAATAATTAATAATTCCAGAGAGGAATTTTTACTTTCCTGTGTTTTATATTTGTACGGTTAGATTTTTTAAAATAGCACACGTATATTTCATTATTTATAATGAGCAATAAAAACACCCCTATATTGGAAAAAATAAGGGAAAATTACATTAATCAAATAATTTCCTATACAGAAGCTTATAGTTTTTATATATTAGTAAAATGTCCAATGCTGTCACATAGCTATCACTTTTATTTTATATTGAAAATTCCTAGTATGTTATTCCTAATGATAGCAGGTAATAACTTATTCTCACCTCCAGATCATTAACCAACAATTTTACAGCTTGCTAAGAGGTTATCGAAAGTTCTCAGACAGTATTTAAACCAGCTACTTTCTGGGGTGCCTGGGTGGTTAAGTTTATTAGTGACTGACTTTAGCTCAAGTCATGATCTCACGTTCATGGGTTCGAGCCTCATACTGGCTCTGTGCTGACAGCTCAGAGCCTGGAGCCTGCTTCATATTCTGTGTCTCCTTCTCTCCTCCTGCCCCCTCCCCATGCTTTGTCTGTCTCTCTCTCACAAGTAAATGAATATTAAAAGAATAATAGTAATAAAAATGAACCAGCCACCTTCTGTATTGATTTTGTCTAAAAAATAATAAGCTATTTCAGTACAGAGTGCTTTAAAAAAGTAGTTGAGCAGTATGTTTCAAAAAATTAAAAATTTCAATCCTCTTTCATCTAGCTATTACATGTTTTAGTAAGAAGAATTGTGCCCGAAGACTTGTTTCCTGTCATTAGAGCACTAGTATAATAAAAAATTTAAATCAACAATGGGAAGCTGTTAAAGTGAACTACACAACATTACACAGATATATAAAATAATAATGCAGAAGAAAATTAAATAACATGGGTACATGTTTATAATGTACTATTCATGAAAAAATTCAAGTAACAAAATGGCATATACAATATGAACTCATTTAAAACATAAAAATCCTTAAAGAGAAAGATCTGGGAGTATAGGCACCAAAATGATTATCTCTGGATGATATAATTACATGTGATTTTTATCTTCCTCTTGTAAATTTTCTTTTTTTCCCTCCTATATATTCTAAAAGAAATAAATACTACTTTGTATTAACAAAATTAGCTTAAAAGTAGAAAAAAATCAAAACTGTGTGTTGTGACATGTTTACCAGATAGTATACAGTCATCTTCAGATTATTCCTAGAGAGAAGAAAAATGGGATACAAAGGCAAAGTGATGGGCAATCATTTATTAATCTAGTTTTGCCATTCTGTCCTACTTTTCTTAGCAGTCCTTTCCATGCTGAAAATTGGCTGTTCACAACAGAAAAAGGTGTATTTAGGGTACTAACATTCTTCTGCAACATGGGAAGGTAATGAAATGGTGTCTCTATGCATGTCATTTTAGGTTTCTCTAAACCTCTAACAAAACTGGTGATGTCAACAACATTTTAATTAGAGATTAGAAGCTGTTAACAGCAAATGCCAAAAATATCAACAGTACAAGTTTGAGAGCAAGTACTATGAATTAAAAAGTTTAAACAAAAGTTTTCAAGGTAATATTCCCAGTAGATGAAATACAATGTGCTTGCCATTATCTAAGAGTTAAACTTTATGTGCAAAAAGGAAGCACCAATTACTGGATCATTGAATGAATTATTACAAAATATAAGAAGCTTCAAGTTATACCAGTTATTTCTCAAGCTCAAACACCTCAAGCATTAGAGTTGGAGAGGATTTGTTTAATAAAATGAGCAAGCTGTTTAGGTTTCAGAGTGAACAACTAGAGACTGCACACAAGAAATGGGCATGACTACGACCGTATGATAGAGCAGAAGTAACATTGGTGATTCTTACCTAAGTATCTTGTCTAATAAAGTTTTCAGGGGCGCCTGGGTGGCGCAGTCGGTTAAGCGTCCGACTTCAGCCAGGTCACGATCTCGCGGTGCGTGAGTTCGAGCCCCGCGTCAGGCTCTGGGCTGATGGCTCAGAGCCTGGAGCCTGTTTCCGATTCTGTGTCTCCCTGTCTCTCTGCCCCTCCCCCATTCATGCTCTGTCTCTCTCTGTCCCAAAAATAAATAAATGTTGAAAAAAAAATTAAAAAAAAAAAAAGTTTTCAGAGTACCAAACAGACACAGACATTTAGATGAACAAAGAGATGCCCGAGTTTCAGAGAGTCAGTGGCAGAACTGGGCCTCCTAAGATTTGAGACTGAAAGATTTTTTTTCTTCAAGTTCATCATTATAATAGTAGACCAACTGTGAATGACAATCCATAAACAGAATATGATGGAAATCAAATTTAAGTAAGAATTAGATAAGTGGATAGAAAAGGAAATAAAGAGAAAATAGATGAGTCAATATTAAGCATTTAAAAATTGTAAACTTGTTAAAAATAGCATTTTTGATTCTTTTTAAATTATCAGAAACTACGAATTGCAAAGAGGTATTATCATGTGATAGTATCTCATGCTTATTTTATTTTGCAATGTGTGAAAATTCACAAAGACATATTCATTTTGCATCAAGTATAAAGTATCTGGTACCAGAGTTTGTTAGGCCATTTTGGAAAACATTTCAAGAAAAGCTAATAAAAAGTATAGTGTTTTTAAATAAGGAAAGAATATTTTAGTTCAGGATATTTACGACAGAACAAAACCTCCCCGAAAAAGTACACATGCTTAGATTTCTGGGGGAATAGTATTTCAGTAAAGCCACTAAAGGTTCTCACAAATGCATATGTGTATACACATATGCACAATTTCTTATAAAAAAACAAGAACTAAAACAAATGTGTCTGGCTAATTCCATTTCATGATTAGATTTAAGTTCCACGTTATTGGTAGGGCTACAACAAAAGTGGCAGCTTTTCCTTCTGAAGTGTATATTAGGAGGCACATGATGCCAGATCATCTTTTATTGGTGTTCTGAAGTTTAATTTGGTCTATTTGGTTAAGATGATAATCTTATGGCAAGAGCCCAAATGTCCATCAGCTGATGAATGGATAAAGACAATGTGGTTTATGTATACAATAGAATACTATTTGGCAATGAGAAAGAATAAAATCCTGCCATTTGCCACAATGTGGATGGAACTGGAGGGTATTATGCTAAGTGAAATAAATCAGTCAGAGAAAGACAGATATCATATGTTTTCACTCATATGAAGAACTTGAAAACCTTAATGGAGAACATGGGGAAGGGAAGGGGAAAAAATAGTTTCAAACAGAGAGGGAGGCAAACCCTAAGAGGCTCTTGAATAAGGAGAACAAACTGAGAGTTGATGGGAGGAGCGGGGGAGAGGGGAAATGGGTAATGGGCATTGAGGAGGGTACTTGTTGGGATGAGCACTGGGTATGTAAGCAATGAATCATGGGAATCTACTCTCAAAACCAAGAGCACACTGTAGACACTGTATGTTAGCAAACTTGACAATAAATTAAAAAAAAAAAAAGGGATACTATCTGCCAGATTTCTCCATTTTAAAGGTACTTCTTCCTTTCTAATTAATAAGTAATCTGTGAGGTGACACCTTGAGACCATGTGAATATCCTGTTTGCCAACAGTCTTTTATTCAATAATTTTAGCATCAATTGGTGACTGTTACTTGATTCAGTTATTATAACTGTTGTACAATAAGGTGATTTTTTATTTCTACAATTCTTTCTACATTTATTACCTGACATTTTCTGCTAAGAAGCACTTTACATTCACCCCTTCTTCTAATTTCTTTTAAGTATCAGTGTGGACTCATTGATTGCTATTCTTAATTCATTGTGTTTAATCCATTTCTATCATTATTTGATAGTCAAATTGTCCCAGATTTGTCTAGAGGGAGCCCCTTTAATGCTGGCTCCTGTACCCTGTGGACATGTCTCCTCAGGTTTTGAGCTTGTCCTAAAAAACACTGTAGAAATATTGACTTGTTTCAAAACAGAAGTCAATATTACATCCAATAGTAGAACTCTACTAGAAGTATTCCCTCCAAACTAGAAAACTGGAAAATTCCTTTAAGAATATGAATTATTATTAATATTAGTTTTGAATATTTTTAAAAATACAAAAAAAGAAAAAGAAGCACAATGAATTAATATAACATAGGAAGAGGCAAAATATTATTTTGATAAAATGATTGGATGTTATGAAAGAATCAGCACAGAAGTTAGGAGAACTAAGGAGTTTAATACATTTTCCAGATATAAGTTAAATATATTAAAGTAATATCACCAAATAATAACTAACTAGGAAATACAAAGGGAGAAGAGATTTCATTCCAAGGAAAAACTGCATTATTTAGAATGTAACAGTGAGAGGTACATTTAATCTTTATGAAGAAAACCATTACATTTAATTAGGAAATTTAAACTATGACCTAAATAAATGGAGAAAATGTCATATTCTTGAATGGGTGACCATAAATATTATAAAAATGAGTTTTTTAGTTAAACATAGTGGATTACACGTGTGTTATCTCTACTCCTTCTTGAAGTCACCATTTAAATAAGAGTAAATATATTTTTAAAAAATTACAGTACTATACAAAAAACAAAAACAGGTAAAATATATCAACATAATTTTGGAAACTGGAAGTTGGATGGATTAAAGATAACCCAAGGGGTGAAAAAAGGTATAGAAGTGAAGGAAAAGAGAGAGGGAGAGGGGGATGAAGGGAAAAGGAGGAGAGAGAATGCAATTCTATTGCAGAACCTCACAAAAGCTTAAATTGTCCTTCTGGATATAAGGGATTAATAGAGAAGGGCTTTAAGTATAAGTATCAGTTCACAATTTTTTTTTAAAGTTTATTTATTTTGAGAGAGAGAAGGTGTGCACACTTGCCCATGTGTGTGGAAGGGGCAGAGAGAGAGAGGGAGAGAGAGAGAATCCCAAGCAGGTTCTGCATTGTCAGCATGACGCCAGATGTAGGGCTCGAACTCACAAAAAGTGACATCATGACCTGAGCGGAAGTCAGACACTTAACCAACTGAGCCACCCAGGCGCCCGTGTTCACAATTTTTTAGTAGAGAACTAATCTCTTTCCCTAATCTGGAGCCAAGTGACTACTCAAATAGGTGACTGGAGTTTTATTCTCTAGAAGGTTGAACCAGAGAGGCCTCATTGTGAGACACCCAGAAGAGCTGACAGTGGAATAATGTGCCTTGTTTAACAACTGGATTTAAGTAAAAGTTTATTATACCACCACTACTTTTCCATTCATTGCCTCCTAGAATGCTGTCATCCAGGCTTTTACCACAGAGGCAAGACACTGGAAAATTCCTAAGTATAATTTGAACTACCCAAGAGTAAATACTTTGAGATACTGACATTTGGTGATCTCCCAACAAAGAGATCACTTCATTGCTCACTCAACTCTTAGGGAAACTTTTCAGTCAACAGCTCTGCCTATTGTGAACAGGATTCAAACAACTGAAAGAAAAACAGTAAACTTGGAAAAACTGATACAATTCAGGAAACAGAAGAAACATCAAAAAAAATATATTTAAAAACCTCACACAAATAAGAAAACTATATTATACTCAGGAAATAAGAATCAGAAGCTTATAGGAAAGAAACTTTCAGAGAACAAAGAGCAGGAAAAAAAGCATAAATGTATAAAAAGGTTCAAAGATAAAAGTGAAGACTGCTTCTACAAGGTAGAACAAAATAATAGAGAAATGAACAACAGGAAACAAAAGATAAGACAATTAGAATCTAAGAGGTCCAATATCCAAATAATAGGAGTTCTAGAAGGATGAAAAACCAACATCACCAACAACAGCAAAATTAGAAGACAAGAAACTATCAAAGAAATAATGCACGAGAAATTTCCAAATGGAATACCTAGGTCAAAGGATAAAAATACAACAAACAAAAAGGTGAATCATTAAGAAAGTATAAAACATTATGGAAAAAGAGAAGATTCCAAAGCTTCCAGAGATTGTCAATGGGGATCTCCTATGTAGAAGATAAGAATCTGAAAGTTATTGGTCTTTTTAACAACCACACTGGAAACTAAAAGATAATGATCTTTAAAATTCTGAAATAGACATGATATTAAGGAATTAGTGCAAACTAATGTTCGTTCCTGTTAATATTTCCTGTTAACAATTATAGAATAGTTTTAGAAACATTAACAGAAAAAGCTCAAACCAGAAAAACAATCAAATAAACCTGAATTGCATTCTTGCTCAATCTCTTACTAGCTTTGTAGTTAGTGATTACTAAGAAGCTAATTACTTAGCTTCTTTAAACCCGTTTCCTTCTTATAAAAAATAATAATGCCTAATTCATAGAGTTGTCCTAAGAATTCAATAATTTTTACAAAATCACAAAGAGGTACTTAACAAATTATGACTATTATTATTATCTCCAGAATTATCATTTGTATTATTTATTTTATGTCCTAGCCATAAGAAATAAATGCTAAAACAGTAAGTATTTAAACAATTGGACAAAATATATTAAATTTTAGTAACTAAAGAATACAATACAATGTGGTCATCAAATTGATATTTGCAAAGCCATTTAGAAACTTAGAAAAATTATTAGAAAATCCCAAAGAAAAAGGGAGATCACAAACTATATGTATAGGATAGTTTAACTACAGAAAAATGTATGTGCTAAGCATTATAGAGTTGAAAAGTCAATATGCAAAAATAGTTGTATTAGAGTATTGGCATTATAAATTATTCTTATTTAAGAATTTATTACGTGGCATATTATCTATTTTTAATAATGTTCAGAACACTGTAGAAAATACAAATAAGTAAAAAGAAAATGTGTTAAAAATCATGCAAAACCTCATTTGCAAGAGCTATTACTTTTAAACTTTTGAGGCCAATAATGTATATATATACTCCATTGTTTTAAAAAAATTAGATTGTTTGTTTATTTTAGCTTACAATCATATCTGTTTCCCTTCAATAAAGTATCATGAACTTCTTTTGATAGCATAAATATACTTCAAAGACATTTTTAAAAATAGCCATTTAGCATTTTATTATATGGATATCTCACATTCAACCCATTCTCTTGTGAGGCAATTACTTGTTTCCATTATTTTAATTTTCTATAAAGTGATGAAATGACCACCCTTGTGGATAAATCTCTGAACATAACTTTAATTCTTTTCATAAATTCTTATAGGTGAAATTTATAGTCACAAATATAAATATTTTAACAACTTGGATATACACTGCCAAATTGCTCTGCGTAGGAGTTGCAGCAATTAACTTCTTGCCAGTAAGAGATATGACGGTATCTAGATTCTTGAATGTATGTTAACTTGGGGTTTCCAATTCTGTTTTCCTTCCTCCCTCCCTTCTTTCCTTGTATTCTTTCCTTTTCTAACTTGATAAGAAATGTAGTATTTCTTGAATGACTAATGTATTCTATATTTCTTGAATGACTAATGATTATGAATACGTGAAATATTTGTGTCTGTTTGTTCTTTGTTCAGTTACTTCTTGAAGCATGTGCTCAATGTCGATTTGGGATTTTTGTCTTGGCTTAGCTATTTACAAGCTGTATAATGGACTTCTATACCCTGTACCATGAGTACCACTTAAAGACAATGAAATAAAATAAGAAATATAGGGAAAAAAATCTCAAATAATCCCATAAGCTAACAAAAATGTATGGAATTCTGATAAGATTGAGTGAAGACTGATAAGGCAGGTACTAAAATTGTCTTTTACCTTAAGAATATTTGCTGAAGCAGTTGGACCTGAGTATTAATTTTGTGGCCTCAAAAGGTAGGGTATCCAACAGTAGACCCTCCATAGTGCTGGGACCATAAAGCACTACTCAGTGTAAGATTAAACTAGACAGGATAATGATGATCATGATAATAATAGGAAACATGGATAGAACTTACTGTGTTCTAAGTGTTTCAAAGATATTAACTCATGTAATCCTCACCAAAATCACTGAAAGGCACCATTATAATCTTTATATTAAAGGTCAAGACAGTGAAGCACAGAAAGGTTAATTTGTTCACAATTAGTAGTACATCTAAAACGCATATTCAGACAGTCTGGGTCTAAGGACAATACTCTTAAGCACTATGCCATACCAACCCCCCTGCTCCCCCCCACCCCCCCCCCCCCCGCAAATCCCACCCAGAGAAACTACAAGGAAAATTGTACATACAGATCTTTGGCACTGGGTGGATGGGAAAAATAAGTCATCTCTGAGAATTTGCAACCAGAAGCTAACCCTCACTGAAGTCTGCAGTCCAAAGACTTACTACTCATTTGCTTCATAAAAACTCAATCCACGAATTTAAAGTGGTCCTAGATCAATGGTATCATACTAATAGTGTTCTCAGGCATCTAATGGAAGGAAACAAAGGTAAACCTTGAAAAACCCATCTTCATCACAGATAGTTCAAGATTAAAAAAAAAATTCCCCTAATGTCAGGAACAAGACAGGGATGTCCGCTCTCGCCACTGTTATTCAACAGAGTATTCGAAGTCTTAGCCTCTGCAATAAGACAACACAAAGAAATAAAAGGCCTCCAAATCGGCCAGGAGGAGGTCAAACTCTCACTCTTCGCATGATGACATGATACTCTATACGGAAATCCCTAAAGATGCCACCAAAAACTGCTAGAACTGATTCATGAATTCAGCAAAGTTGCAGGATATAAAATAAATGCACAGAAATCGGTTGTGTTCGTATACACCAACAATGAAGCAACAGAAAGAGAAATCAAGGAATCGAGCCCATTTACAATTGCACCAAAAACCATAAAATACCTAGAAATAAATCTAACCAAGAAGGTGAAAAATCTATACACTGAAAACTACAGAAAGCTTATGAAAGAAATGGAAGAAGACACAAGAAAATGGAAAAAGATTCTATACTCCTGGAAAGGAAGAACAAATAATGTTAAAATGTCAATACTACCAAAAGCAATCTACATATTCAATGCAATCCCTATCAAAATAACACCAGCATTCTTCACAGAGCTAGAACAAATGATCCTAAAATTTGTATGGAACTAGAAAAGACCCCCAATAGCCAAAGCAATCTTGAAAAAGAAAACCAAAGCAGGAGGCATCACAATCCCAGGCTTCAAGCTATACTGCAAAGGTGTAATCATCAAGACAGTATGGTACTGGCACAGGAACAGACACTCAGATCAACGGAACAGAACAGAGAACCCAGAAATGGACCCACAAACGTATGGCCAACTAATCTTTGACAAAGCAGGAAAGAATATCCGATGGAATAAAGACAGTCTCTTCAGCAAGCGGTGCTGGGAAAACTGGACAGCGACATGCAGAAGAATGAACCTGGACCACTTTCTTACACCATGCACAAAAATAAACTCAAAATGGACAAAAGACCTAAATGTAAGACAGGAAGCCATCAAAATCCTCGAGGAGAAAGCAGGCAAAAACCTTTTTGATCTTGGCCACAGCATCTTCTTACTCATCACATCTCCAGAGGCAAGGGAAACAAAAGCAAAAATGAACTATTGGGACCTCATCAAAATAAAGAGCTTCTGCACAGCAAAGGAAACAATCAGCAAAACTAAAAGGCAACCAACAGAATGGGAGAAGATATTTGCAAATGACATACTAGATAAAGGGTTAGTATCCAAAATCTATAAAGAACTTATCAAACTCAACACCCAAAAAACAAATAATCCAGTGAGGAAATGGGCAAAAGACATGAATAGACACTTCTCCAAAGAAGATATCCAGATGGCCAACCAACACATGAAAAAATGCTCAACTTACTCATCATTAGGGAAATACAAATCAAAACCACAATGAGATACCACCTTACACTTGTCAGAATGGCTAACACTAACAACTCAGGCAACAACAGATGTTGGTAGTATGTGGAGAAAGAGAATTTTTTTTGCATTGTTGGTGGGAGTGCGGGCTGGTGCAGTCACTCTGGAAAACAGTATGGAGGTTCCTCAAAAAACTAAAAACAGAACTACCCTACGACCCAGCAATTGCACTACTAGGCATTTATCCAAGGGATACAGGTGTGCTGTTTTGAAGGGACACATGCACCCCCATGTTTATAGCAGCACTATCAACAATAGCCAAAGTATGGAAAGAGCTCAAATGTCCATCGATGGATGAATGGATAAAGAAGATGTGGTATACACACACACACACACACACACACACACACACACACACACACACAATGGAGTATTACTCGGCAATCAAAAAGAATGAAATCTTGCCATCTGCAACTACAAGGATGGAACTGAAGGGTATTATGCTAAGTCAAATTAGTCAGAGAAAGACAAATATCATATGACTTCACTTATATGAGGAATTTAAGAGACAAAACAGATGAATATAAGGGAAGGGAAACAAAAATAATATAAAAACAGGGAGGGAGACAAAATAGAAGAGACTTATAAATATGGAGAACAAACTGAGGGTTATGGGAGGGGATGTGGGAGGGAGGATGGGCTAAATGGGTAAGGGGCACTAAGGAATCTACTCCTGAAATCATTGTTGCATTATATGGTAACTAATTTGGATGTTAATTAAAAAATAAGTAAATAAAATGAAGCAGAAAAAAAAAAGATTAAAAAAATCACTTAAATACATAGAAAACAAAGCACTCTATTGTAAAATAAACAAACAAAAATATGTATTAGAATCACTCCCCAAAATTTTCCAGTTATCAGAATTACTACACACACAATACACATATGCTTAAGATGCTCCAATAAACAAAAAAATTAACAATATAAGAAAAGAACACAAATTCTGAAAAAAGAAAAATCTTAATTTTTAAAAATGTAAAACATGTTAATTAAAACAAAGGAAAAATCAATCAGTAAATTAGGCAATAATTTTAAAATAGCTGAAATGAGAATTAGAAAACTGGAATAGACAAATTAATACTATGTCAAATGTAGTCCTCAGAGGTAAAGAGGCACGGAAAATATTGTGAAAAGATCTAACATGTATTTGAATTGAAGTTCTATCAAAAACAGAAGGAGGTGGAGGCTATACTGGAAGAGCAAAAAGTGTAGAAAATAAAAGGGAAAAAAAGATCCCAAAAGAAAACATAGAAAAAATAAATTACATTCAAAGGATTGACAGACGAGTAGTTAAATTTTTGAAAAATATAAACACCAGAAGACAGTGAAATAATACCTTTCATAAGCTAAAAGAAATTCACCAATAACCTAGAATTCTATACTCAAAACTATTCTCTTAACAGTGTGAATGAAATAAGGTCATTTATAGATAAAGACTGAGAGACTTTATCACTCTTATATCCTCACTGAATATACTTTCAAGCAAAAGAAAAGTAATACCAGATGGAAGATCTGAAATGCCAGATGAATGATGAGAGGAAAAAAGTGGTAAATATGAGCAATATTAACATTACAAAATAATGTTAATTTCTTATACAATTAAAAAATGATACAATTAAATACATAAATACATATAAACTGGGAAACAGTAAGCAGAGTTACAATGTTCTCTTCTAAGTTTCATTTTGTATGAGCAGAGAGAAAAGGTAATTTTAGAAGTCCAATGTGCTATCCATTGCGCTATGGAGCCACATAGTAAAGGTAATTTTAAATGACACCTGGAGTAATCAAGTAAAAATAGATAATATAACTTCCAAACTAGCAGAAAAACAACAACAACAACAACAACGATGACAACAACAACAAAATAATGAAGTATACAAAAAGAAGGTAATAAAGGGAAGAAAAAGAAACAAAGAAATGGTGGGAAAATAAAAACCCAGAATAAAATAAAAGTGAACCCAAATATATCAGTAATTACAATAAATGTAAAAGGACTGTATGTTCCAGTTAAGAGATAAAAATTGTCATTTTGCATTAAAATGTTTTAGCTATATTGTTTTCTTTTTTAAAGATAAAGGGGCGCCTGGGTGGCGCAGTCGGTTAAGCGTCCGACTTCAGCCAGGTCACGATCTCGCGGTCTGTGAGTTCGAGCCCCGCGTCGGGCTCTGGGCTGATGGCTCAGAGCCTGGAGCCTGTTTCCGATTCTGTGTCTCCCTCTCTCTCTGCCCCTCCCCCGTTCATGCTCTGTCTCTCTCTGTCCCAAAAATAAATAAGCGTTGGAAAAAAAAAATTTTAAAAGATAGATACATAACATAAATAAAAGTACAAAGTGGACAACTATGTTAACAGAAAATTATGCCAAAAGTTGTATTAATATAAGTGAAAATGTATTCTCAGGCAAAAGACATTCTTAGAAATAAAAAGGACCATTTTTAAATTCTCCTGGGAAGATAACAATATCCAACTTATATGCAACTAATAACATAACCTCAAAATACATAAAGTATAACTTGACAGGGAGAACTAAACAAACACTGCAAAATGGAAGATTTTTAATATAGCTTAGTAATTGAAAAGTCAAAATGGCAATGTCATAAGCACATAGATTTGACCTATTACCTTTACCTAACGGACATATATATAAAATGGCAACACTAATTATAGAATACACATTATTTTCAAGCACATTTCCAAAATAGTACATTTTAAAAATCTGACCACAATCTAGACCACAATAGCAAGGTTCAGCAACTTTTAAATAATTGACATTATACAAACCACATTCTCAAACAAAATAAGATTAAGATAGAATTTAACAAAAAGAAGATGACTAGAAGTAACTTACTTGATTTGAAAATAAAAAGCATAATTCTAAATAAGTCAAAATGGAAATTGGCATTAAATATTCAGGACTAAATGACAAAATCTAATATGAAAATTTGTGGTATATAGCAAAAGCAATAATTGAAGAAAATTTTATAACCTTACATGCCCTACCATGGAAAAGTATGAAAATTCATGTCAGAATCCAATAAAATGGGTTTGGTGGGAGAAACAAAATAAACTTAAAAAAAGCAGAAAAGGCAGGGCGTCTGCATAGCTAAGTTAGTTAGGTGATCAACTCTTGAATTTGGCTCAGGTCATGATCTCACAGTTCATGAGTTTGAGCCCTGCATTGGGCTCTGTACTGACAGTGTGGAGCCTGCTTGGAGTTCTCTCTTTCTCCCTCTCTCTCTGTTCCTCCCTACTTGTGTTCTCTCTCTCTTTCTCTGTCTCTCTCAAAATAAATAATAATAAAAAAAGAGTCAATTATGTCTCAATAAAAAATTGTAAATTAAAAAAAAAGTAGAGGACAAGAAATAATTAAGAGAAATTAGTGAAATGGAAAAAAATTAAAATAGACATGACAGCAAAACTAAAAGTTGACTGAAAAGTCTAATAAGACTGAAAATGTCTGGAGAGGTTTAGCAAAAAGTAGTAAGAAAGGAAGGAAAAAGGGAAGCTCTCGAGAGAAGGAGAGGAAGAAAAGGAGGAAAGCATGTAGAAATAGCTAATGACAAACTACATTAACTATAGATCCTGCAGGCAGTAAAATCATAAGAGGATATTAAAACAACTTTGTGCCAATACCTTTGAAAACACAGACGAAATGGACATCTAAGAAATTTCTAGGAAATATATATCTTACTGCCACTGATTCAAATTCAAATAGAAAAATCTGAACAATACTATTAAAGAAATTGGATCAATAGTAAAAATCTTCCCGAAAGTTAAATTCCAGACCCAGCTGTACAACTAAGGTGTTATTTAATTTCTGAATCTTAGTTTATTTAATTATAAAATGGGATATTATAATATACCATTATATTATCTCATAATTACTATGCTATCTCACAAGCATTTAATTTGAGATTATATAAAACATTACATGAAGACAATCTGCAAACACTCAAAGGTTATAAAAAAGAGCATTATTTATCCAATTTTGGATTTAAGTCAGGAAACCTATAACTTTAAAAATAGATACATTCCAAAGAATCCACAAAAAGTCAAGTTTTCACCATAAGGAAAATCTTATTTTGCGACTCTGTTCATTAAATAACTAAGGGCATTTTCTTTGGGAGGAAAACTGGCCACAAAATAATACAACTACAAATTAAGAATGCTGAAAAAACTTTAAACTCATGTTTTCAAAAAGTCACTATTGTGTGTTTAAACCTTGCTGACATAGTTATAAATAACAACGATTTTTTTTAGTGCAATAGGCTCAAGATCCAAAACCCAAAAACAATATTGCAGGATGAAGAAGAAACATAACGAAGACACTAGTTCAATGTTTCATTGGTAATGAGTTAATGCTTGTTTCTTCCTGAAACACCATCTTTTATGAATGTGTGCTTCATAAAATACCTGTAAACCTATTCATATTCATTTTTTTCATGTATGCATTCTTTTAACAAAGATATTAGTGCTTACCAAGTATCAGGCACAAGATTAGTTGCTGAAGATAAAAAGATGAAAAACAGTGAGGTTTAGAATAATTTTACAGTCCAGTGAGAGAGGAAGAGATAAAGTACTTGAGTATGTACAGAGTGCTACAGATGTTCACAGGAGAGGTACACTTAATGTAAAATGAAAGATCAGAGAATGTTTCCTGAAGGGATGACTCCTAAGTTGTATATTAAAGAAGAAATTAGAGTTAGTCAGGGGAAAGGGGGGAGTTGGATGGCATTCCAGAAGAAGGAAACTCAGGCCACTGCTGTCATTGCTCCTATGTACATATATGTTATACTACACTGGTCAAGCATGGTGACTGCTATAAAAATTATTTCACAAAGAACAGGGTTTTAAATTCACTACTGAATAATGTTAAATATGAGTTTTAATGATATGAGTTATATAATAAATCATTCTAACTCTGAAAAAGATACCTTAAACTCATTTTGAAATCAAACTTCAGAGATCTATGTTTGACTAAAATACAATAAAATTTAAAAAAACAATGCTCACCTTGCTTCATTTTTCTATGCACTGGCATAGCTAGAAATTATAAGAAAGAAACCAGGGAATCTATGTTGGGATGGGAAAATTGGTCATATCTGGTCCAGAAACAAAGAAAGGGCACTTTACTGAGTTGAGCTGACTTTCCAAACTAATTCATGTGCTAACTTGCCACCTTACCACGTAGCATGTGAAAACATCAATAGGTTATATGGCTTCCTAAAAAGATTCCCTAACTACAGCTACTGTCCTGGCTCTTCCTCCAGCAGTGACTGGCTTTAGGGAGTTTTCTTACACCACTATTTCTACCTTAACTTTTTTATGACTCCAGTAATATTTACCCATGAGCCACTACATTAAATACTAAAGTATTTTCAAGGCTGCAGTGTTTTCAATTACATTAATTTTGATCTCTGTAAGAAATGCAACCCCACCGTTAGGGATATATGTTACTCTGAAGAGGAAAAAAGTCACTGATGGAAAGCAAAAATAATAGAAAGAAAGCAGTAAGTAGCAACACAGCTGGAGTCGTGTTTGGCTTTGGTACAATAAAGAAAAACATAATAAAAGTGGATAATGTACTTTTTATTTTCTTGATGCTGCCTACATGGATATGTGAGGAATTTATTGTAAGGCAACAGTTTGATTTCTCACAGAATGTTGTATTTTCTCACAGAAAACTTTTTATGTTCTGATTAAATTTTTCCATCTATCTTTTTCTTAGTGAGCTGGAATATTCTGGTCTTGTATAACAGAATAAATTATGCTATTTATAGTTTCTTTTGTATAAATTTTTGGTGATAAAAAAGACCTTAAAATTTTTGATTACCCAATGAATAGACTGAGCTCCTAGTAGGGCCAATCTTCTTGTAAGTCTTCTGTTCCTACAAAAAGCCCTATATAAACAATCCAGATTTATATACATATGTAGCTGAATAAAACAAGGAATATAATTCTGATCATTCACATAAATATTAAACCAAAATCAAAGTAATATTTACCTGAGAAATATTGTAGAAAAATTACAAAACTGAATGAACACAGTATTTGGACTTAGACCTAGCCTAGAATCTTACTGTCACCACTATTTCACAGCAGTGTAACAGACAAGCTATTTCATTTCTTCCAGCCTTTTGCTTTCTTTACTGTGAAATAGAGAAAATAACACATAGTATTTTGAGTTGTTTTGAGGATTAAATAAGTTAACAAATGCACATAACCTGGCAAAAATAGTGGATACCACAACTTTTCAACTCTACTTTTTATTAAAATAGACTGGTCAGAAGGTGTTTTTTTTGGTCAGAGATGGTCTAAAATTTGGCTAAGTAAGTGAAAACTATATCCTGCTTAACTTCGTGCCAAGCTCAAACTTATTCCTACCATATTTTTGAGGCAGGAGAAGGGAGGATGGGATAGATTAGAATAGCAAACTTGACATCAAGAATAGATACATGGTATTTTAAAATTTTTTTTTTTAACGTTTATTTATTTTTTGGGACAGAGAGAGACAGAGCATGAACGGGGGAGGGGCAGAGAGAGAGGGAGACACAGAATCAGAAACAGGCTCCAGGCTCTGAGCCATCAGCCCAGAGCCCGACGCGGGGCTCGAACTCACGGACCGCGAGATCGTGACCTGGCTGAAGTCGGACGCTTAACCGACTGCGCCACCC